>NC_045740.1:17050953-17051354 GCF_008692095.1 Etheostoma spectabile
TCCTTAGGCACCGTCCAAGACTTCCACGCAATGTTGAAGAGGCGTGTCAACGAGGACAGCCCCTCCACACTCAGCAGCATTCAGCATTTCTGGACAGATCTCATCTTTCCCTAAGGCTTTGCCACTGCGGAGTTGTTTAACTACCTTAGCAACTTCCACCAGGGAAATTGACAACAATCACGCATCCATCATCCTCCAGCCCTGCCTCTACCGTAGAGAGCGTATTAGCTGGATTTAGGAGTTCCTCAAAGTACTCCTTCCACCGTCCTATTACTTCCCCAGTTGAGGCACCAAGTACACTCATGAGCATCCCTATGTTCGAACATGGTGTTTGTTATAGACAATCCACGACTAGCACAGAAGTCCAACAACAGACAACCACTCTGGTTTAGATCAGGGAG
>NC_045740.1:17051364-17115516 GCF_008692095.1 Etheostoma spectabile
TCCCAATCACGCCTATCCAAGTATCTCCATCATCACCCACGTGTGCGTTGATGTCCCCCAGCAGAACTATGGAGTCCCCACTGCCAGACCCTTAATCTTTCGGATTTGGGTCTGGATTTCCAGGCTAGTGACCTGGTGGCCTAGGGTTTCAGATGCACATGTAGTTGCAATGGCCTTAGTGTCATTCAGGCTTTTTTGTTGCTCTCTCTGTGTTTCCCGTCTGTCTCTGAACTGTCACTATCCAAAAGCTAAATAAATAAAAAAGTAAAAACAGTGGAACTTTATTGACGTAATGACACATTGAGCCAGCGCCAGCAGACAGTAAGATGCAGTTGAAAGCTCCAAAAGATCAAGAATTAACTTCTATGCTTAACAACAAAAAATTATTTTTAAACACTCTCGTCTTGACCTCTTAATTCAAACCATGCTTCTGAAAATATCTTAGCAGGTTAAACAACAGGTTAAAGTGAGTCTTACCTTAGGGTCATAAAACTCTCTTACCGCCTAAAAAGACCATGACGGTGACTGATAGGTTATACTGCACATACCGACAGGAGTCCATGACAGACAAATCCCAGGTTAGATTCGCTACAACATCCAATGTTTCCTCTGACTTAAGTGCCTTGAGCAAGACATAAATCTAAACATTTGAGGCTAAATCACACAGCAAAGTGCAAGTCAAAGCATTCACTTTAATTTCATAAGCACCTGGTTTTGTTTCTAGTTGGGTCATCAAAAAGAAAAATAATAGGACAAGGTTTGCACATGAATGCAGACTTCCTATCAACCTGCACTTTCAACTACATTTCGTACAATACTTTAAAAAGAAAATCTTTTTTTTTTTTTTTTCAAACACCAAAATATTTTTGGGGTGAGGCTAATATATTTGTGGGCTGCTCAAATTTAATGCAAGCGTCCAACCAAGAAGACTTTGGAGAAGCATCTCACTTTGACACGCCTGTACCTATACTTTGCCGTTGTTACTACATGGTAAACTATTGTATTGTGGGACCCAACCTTCTCCCGAAATATGCCTCTCTCTGCTGACCATTCATGCCCTCAGGCGTCTGTGTGTGTGAGAAGTGTGTGTGTGTGTGTGTGTGTGTGTGTGTGTTTCCAGTGGCAGTGATTTATAGATATGTGGTGCTCTAAGGTTTCAGTCCACAGAAGTGTGTAATAGGTCTTAAACTGGCTGACACCCGATCACCACGGATCATCTGCTGCCTGACAGGCATCCACCTCCTCTGAAACATACGAATAACACACAACACACAACCCTTACTCTCTCTCTCTCTCTCTCTCTCTAACATTTCATAACTACTTTGTTTTGTTTGTTTGTAAACCAGCGTCTAGGCTCCGATAGACATTCTTCTGGCTTGCTGAAAACTGTCTTACCACTGAAACCTCAGGTTGAGTTTTATGTTTTATTTAACCAGTCAACAGAAAAACCGTACAGGAGTATCCACAGAAATCATAGTCAGTTTTCATTCTTATCAAAAACTAACTTGCAGCCCTCGAGCTGTAATGATTCTGTCACTCCTAATGGGAAACTGTAGATAGTGTGAAAGGCAGGCTGACACTGGAGCTGCCCAATCCACTATCTCTGCTCAAGAGTTTAATCTTTTCAAATACAGGAAGCTTTCACATCATGATTAGCATCAAGTTATTGAATGGCAGCTGGAATTTTGATTTGACACAAACACAAAAAAGGGTTACTTCTTCACAATAGCTTCCTAAACTCTGCAGGAACGGTTGCAGGAACCGTCAATGCAAGCTGAGCCCACTCCCTCTGTACGTACACTGTACAACATGTCTAATGTTTAAAGAAATCTGCTGATATGTTTACACACTGCAACATGACGGAAGGCCATTCATTGTGAACTGAACCTAAAAATGGCACCAACCATTACAAACATCCATTGACGTGCTAGAGCGAAAAATAATTTTTCTCCCCCATGAAACAGAAGCACAAAGTAGTTTTCAAGTTGCCTCGAAATTATAAATTCAAGCTGAGTATGTAAAATACCAGCTCAATGCTAAACTGCAAACTTCCAGCTCCCTATGAGCCAATATGGCACAAGACAAACTAGGGCTGCTACAAATCAATCGATTGATTGTTTTGTCAATGAAATGTCAGAAAATAGTGAAAAAATGTCCATCCTAATTACTCAAAATCCAAGGTGATATTTTTAAATGTCTTGTTTTATCATTCCAAAACCCAAAAATATTCATTACTGTTATTGAAAGGTTTGAGATGTCAAAAACATTTAACTTGCTGGAGGTTTTGTTTTTGTAATTCAACCAAACATTTGTGATCAAGCATTTGAGAACCCTCATGAAAAATCGGTTCACACCAACCAGCATGTTTGTTGAAGTGTTTCAGTTTAGTTTGGCTCATTTGGCAAAGTGAGAACTCAGGTGAAACCAAGCGGCATCCTCCGGGTCTGAAAAGTAAAGCAAATGCAGTGCCTTAAACCTGCATTATCTCTAATGGCCAGCAGGGGGAAACTCCACTGATTGTAAAAAGATGTCCAATTTTATAGAAGTTAATAAGAAAATGACCCTACTTCTCATTTGATTTATTTCCTTAGTAGGGCTGCACAGTATATCAATATTATATCTTTATCAATATAGGAGGATAGATATCGTCTTAAATTTTGAATATCGTAAAATGAAATAAGTGTAGTCTTTTCCTGGTTTTAAGGGCTGCATTGAAGTAAAAATGTATGTGTTATCTTAACTCTACAATATTGCCGAAATATCGATATTGATGTTTTTGGTCAAAAGTATCGTGATATTTTGATTTTCTTCACATCGCCCAGCACTATACCTTATTAAACATTTTCTGGCTTTATGGTCTCAATCGCTAGTTTTATGTCTTCTTTAATACAGCATGGTGTTAATTTGGTAAACTCCCATTTATAGTAGGGATTGGCCTATTATCAGGCTGTTATTTGGCAGTTTGCAGATTATCTGCGTGCCTGATAACCTAAATAAAATCATTAATTAAAAAGTGTGCTACCCTGGCTCTGCTACAGCTCTGTGTCTGTCCCTCTGCTGCGGTTTCACTCACCACTGAGTCTGACTTAATGTCCCGCCCACAACAATATCTGATTATCTATTACTGCGTATTATGTTGAAAGTTTCCACCTTATGAATAATTGCTTAAAGCATTTAAGCAAAGTTTGGTGTTGGACTTTATAACATTTCTAAAATCTTAATTTTGACTTACAGATGTTCATTTTCACTGTTAATGCATATTGTTTCAAAAATCAATTATCCGTTTCATTAACTACTAATAATCGGTATTGGCCTTGAAAAAAACTGTCTCTCTCTAATTTAGAGTAAAATAGACATTTAAGCAAGGTATGTTTAAGGGCGTGGCTATCTAGCGGATAGAGGCTCCGGTTGTACTAAAAAAAACACGTTTTTTTTTTTTGCTGGCCAAATTTTGCATTCCAATAAATATACTAACGTGAATTACAGATGCACCTTGCTAACCAATTCCAGGCTTCAAAACGGTGGTACACCAAATAATGGGTGACGTCACGGTGGCTACGTCCACTTCTTTTACACAGTCTATGGGTGAAACCAAAGAATGTTTCATATTTCAGACCTTTGCCAGAAGAACAAAAGCCATTTAAGATGTCAACATTTGGATGGGAATATGTCTTGATTACATAAATCCGTTTCAAAAACACTTAAAGGGATACTTTGCACATTTTAAACCAGCTTTGTGTCATGTTTGTGTGGGCAGTGCGATTAGATGAACGCTGTCATCCGGCGGATGGAGGGAAGCCAAACACTGTTCATCTCTCAACACAATGCCCACAACCCCATGACACAGAGCTGGATTAAAATCAGCAAAATATCTTTTTAAATTATGTATAAATGTTTAAATAATAGTTTGGTCCTGTTTAAATAACCTTTGAACCAAATGTCACCTGATTTTAATCTGGACGTCTAATCAATGCTTACTAAAAAGTTGAGTGCATCTAAAGTTACAACTGTAATCTAAATACCTTAGTCAGCACAGCCGTCTCATCAGATCCTGTGGTTCTGTAAAGTTTGGTGGGTGTTTACCTGACTCGTGGTCCCGTATGCAGTAGTCCGGCGAGTCCTCGAAGTACACCAGGTCATTCTTGCTGGGTCGTTTGAAGTGTGTGTGCGCGACTGTAAACCCAGTTCCGTACTGGTTGACGGCCACCTGCACTGCGCCGTTATACCTCTTGCGAAGGTGGTCGCCGGTGCGTCTGAAGTCGGCCATTGCCAGCCAGCAGGTCCGAACACTGCACGACCCGCTAACGCCGTGACATTTACACTCCAGAGTCATGAAGCGCTTCACCGCCTGCCGAGGACAGAAAGAGAGAGAGAGAACAGGAAGTATGCTTTAGAGACGATTATGTGTGGACAGTTTATTGTCCACATTATTATTATACTGAAGTGATGAACTGGAACAAAAATAATTCAAGAGTTGCCCATACTGACTGTTGAATGCAACTATTGCAAGTTATCATGATTTTCACCCAGCTTCTCTACATTCCAAAATTTTAACTTTTAACATAGTAGCTTAGTTTTTGTTCAAAGATTAGATTGGTTAGGATGTCAGAGAGACTAAAGAATTTCTCTTTTTCCTTATACAGATTGAAAGACACAGTTGACCTCTACATCTGAAGATTAAATGCAAGTAAAAGAATCTATTTTATTTTTTCTTTATTGTGTTCTTTTCTACTTATGAGGCTGGTTTAGGTTCTGTCGTTAAACTATATGAAAACATACTGCCATACTTAAAAGTTTAACATTTAAAGATTTGTAAGATTATTGTTCTTGTACAACTCAGGATTTGGATCTTTTTTTCCATTTTTCCCCAGGGGCTGATAAACTGCAAACTTTAGCAGCTGCTTGAAAACAAACTAGTTTCTCAGAATAAAATACTGTCTCCGAAACACAATTGGTCAATTGAAATGTTGAAGTATTTCCAACAGGTGTTCAGATGATACGTTGCCTGCTCACCTTCCTGCCAGCGCGGTTGTTGTGCAAGTTCATGAGCGCCCGGGCGTCCCTCTCTTTCTTCTCCTTGGCGTCCACAAAGCTCTGGCTGAAGCGCATGGCGTGCTCCACGTGGTCACTGCAGCCGCCCCAGTCAAAAGAGCCTTTGGCGTCCTGCGACGAGCCCTTCTTTGTGGGATCGCAGGAGCAGGAGTCCAGCTCACCTTGGCTGCAGGCTCGAGCCAGCGTGTAAACCACACCGGCCGAGGAGATGGCGTACATGAAGGCTACTTCGCGGCTGCCTGGATGGGAGAGGAAGAAATGCTGTGAACAAGGAAGCACACATCTGTAACAAATGACAGCTCTTCTAGATTCTAACTACACAGTGAGGTAAGAGGCTGACGCCCTATTCTTTGACCGAACACTAAAAACCACAAGTTCAGGATAAAAAAAGAAAAAAAAAGAATTCAGTAAGTGCCCTTCTCTACATCATTAAAACTCCACTGATGTGAGATACAAATCAAACACAAAAGTTTGTATGTCTTATTGGTCTTGGATCTGGTGTTACCCAACATTAACAACGAAAACATTAGGCCATAACAAACTGAGCTTCAACCAACACTGCTACCTGTGGGAACCGTGTTTGTTGTTGCTTGATGGAAGATGTTATTTCATATGAGGCATGAAATAAAAATGCTTCATCTACCTCCAAGTTAGATAAACAGCCAAGGTTTACCAGCAATGCCCTGACAGAGAACTCTTATCTCCCTCCACATGTAACTGATAAAAGATCTCACCGAGATCAAAGGCTGAGGCTGGGAAAGTGTGTGTGTGTGTGTGTGTGTAAAGGCACACTTTACGAATTCTCTGATCAGACATTTCATCAATAATAGACTTAGACTCTTGTTTTGCGTGGCTCGGTTAACTCAGTTGGTAGCGCAGGCACACATGTATAGAGGTTTACTCCTAGATACAGCGGCCGCTGGTTTGACTCCGACCTGTGGCTCTTTGCTGCATGTCATTCTCCGTCTCTCCCCCCTTTCATGCATACATCTGTCCTGTGGAATCAAAGGCCTAAAATGCCCAAAAAAATAATCTAAATAAGACTTGTTTTGGCTAAGTTCGTATACAGCTGCTGGTGTACGAAGAAAGATATTAAAAAAAAATAAAGTTTTGGTATTGAAGATCAGGTATCGTATCAGCACTAGTGTTAAATAACTACAACACATATATACAATGATCTCAGTGAGTGTGTGTCCCAGTCCAGTAGCTAAGTTGAGCGTGCCTAACGAGGTTAATGAGGAGAACGCTGAGAGAACACGACACCAGAGAGGAAAAAAACTCCCGTGTAATTGTTTGAAATTAGCTCGCTGACATTGACTATAAGGAGCTTCTGACGGGACCTCGATGTGCTGTTATAATGCTGTGTGACACGGCCAGGGCCCTGCTGGGAGGTCCGAATACCACACGGCTGATTAGAGGCCCCCGACATGAAACAGACTAAGTCAAAGGATCCGCCTCGTAGGTTAAATCTCAGGGCATGGGAGAGGAACATCAGGCTGCCGGGTCCTGATGATCCTCCACTGGCTATAAAAAAAAGATTATGACATGTTATAACACGTCCTCACAGGAGATCCAGACTGATTCTAGCTGCTCAGACGCACAGTGACACGTCTAATTTGACAGGATGCTTCTGTCCAGAGCTCACATCTGTCACAGGCAGCGGCAGAAAGCCTAATACTCGTTAATCATTTAAATCTTTGATGTTTCTTATTACTGCTCGGCAGGAGCCATTTTCACACTCTTTAAAACATCTATTTTCCCTTATACCCCCACACCCCCCAAAAATATGGGACTGTGTCTTCTCTTGACTTTGAAAAACTCAATAAATCAAGTCTCTTCTTCTGCAAATGATCAGAGAAGATAAACACAGCTAATGAGCCAATGTGGATCTTGAAAGTGGTGGGATTACTTTTATTAAGGAAAAAGTCATTTCTCCCATTTCTCATTTGAACGAGCTGAGTGGAGAGTAATTAGCTAACTGAGACAGTAGCTGAAACAGAAACATCACTGTGATAAAACAGAATCAAACAGATACAAATGTAAACTTTTTTAACTAGTTATTAATAACATTGACACTAAAATAATAAATTGTATTAACCTGCAATTAATCTAAAACTTTTCACTACAAAATAGTGAAAAATGTCCATGGTGAGGTCTTCAGATTGCTTGTTTTGTCGGACCAATAGTCAAAAACCTAGAGACGTAAAATAAAAATAAAGAAATATCCGTAATTATACAGTATTTTATCATGATAAAGGGTTTAAAACACTGATTATCAAAACTTGCCAATTGATTTGTCTTCCACTGATAAATCTTTTCAGCACTAAATCTGCTTACAAGAAGTCATAATATTACAAGTAGCATGTTAGCCCCACAACACAAGAACACACTGACAGAGAAACCAGTCGGCTGCACCAATGTGATAAATGTACAATTGTAAAGTTAGACGAGGTGTGGAATGCAACCTCTGTGAGGGAAAAAAGAAGGAGAACATATCTGCCAGGGAACTATCAGTTTCCCCTGAAAGCCTCAGTGTCGCAATAAATCAACACTTTGAAAACCAACCAATTGTTTAGATTTGTCAGTGTCGAGTTAAGGCAACATGTGTGTTACTCCAAACAGATCAGTGTGTTGCTAATCACGCAGGGATTCAATTCCAAAAGATGCCAGCAGCACACAATGACATGGAAACACGACCCAGCAGATGCCACTGCAGACAATCCAGCCACTGACTTTCTATTCCTAGTCGTGCAGTGTTTAAGGCACCGACAGCCCCTGAAGTCATGTCATGAATATTACTTTCTGTACCTCGTTCCTGCATCCTATATCATTTACTGCGGGGGTGAGCAACATGGACAAATGATTGTTAACGTTTTCCTACAGCAAAATCTTACAGTATAAGTTTCAAATGCAGGTTCAGATTTGACTTATAATTCATTTAGAGATGACACCTGTAAACCACTGCATCTTATCATTAGAATTTTCCAACAAAAACAGCAAAGAGAGACTACAGAGGATAATTTAAGTGGCTTTATTTAAATGCAACTTTCATTTGATGTCTACACACATAATTAATGGAGATAAAGTGAGGCAGGTATTTAAGATGGACATGATATCAAGTATTTGAAGTAACTAAACCATAACGACTTGCATGGAAAGTTAAGCCTGAATGATGCACGACCCTTTTTACCAATCCCTCAAAACCCCAAAAGGTTAATTTTTCTCTTGCCTGTCCACCTGAGGCTCAGTGACTTGCTCAAGGACACTTAAGCAGGCAGGGTGCTTCCTGGTTTGATTTCAGATCCTCTAGATTAAGGACAGTCTCTCCCAGCTGTCCCACATTTTCCAGGATAATGATTTCTAAAACCTTCTTTAGTTTAAAATGGGACTATTTTTAATGCTAAAGTCAGAAAAGTCCCCCCTCCTGGATCTAACATGCCATCCACTCACTGCGTAGCAGCAGGCGTCCGAACAGGTTGTGGTCCCTGGCCGTGGTGTTGCAGTTCCAGCGGTGGTTTCGGAATTGGTGCTGGCACTCTGAGAGCCATTCCTTCATCCCGGCCCCGATGGCCTGCATCACTTTGGGGTGCTGGCGGCACAGCTGGCGCTGCTTGTTCACAAGTCCAGGGATGTTGTCACACATCACCTGGGAACCCAGGGTGCCCATGTACCTGCAGAGCGGAGGAGCAGAACACTTGATGAACGTCTTAGAAAACCTTTTAATCACTAAGAAATTAAAAACTGTGAAATTGGTTGTAAAAAGTGTTCAAAACATCTGGACAGGCAGAGAGATGTAACAGTAAAACACATTTTGGTAACAGAGTTCTCTCAATGATCTTAAAGAAAGAAATTAAAGGAAATTATGAATCCATTCTATCAACAAAAGTAGAAATGGCTCCATTCATGCCTGCACAGAAAAGACATTAAAGCGTTGTAGGGTTGTCATACACTTGTCTTCTATAGAAATAGAAAAAAAAATTAAAAAAATTTAAAAAGTGTGTTCTTATGAAAGTTGTGTTGAAACCACTTTGAACAAGTCCACACTCCCATGTACCTGCAGGACCAGGTGATGAAAGACTTGCAGGGAATTTGAACACTTGCAGGCTGGGATTTCCCCTCACCGATTAAAGAAAGACCAGAGCAACAAGGGAAAGGGAATTGAGGAAAATTATCTGTCTAAATAGCCGCTCGGTATCATAGGCAGTGTGAAGTTTGGAATTTGAACCTTTGCAAATATTCATTAAAGATTCAAGAGAAAAACAGCATTCAAGAGAAAGTCAACAAATAAAAAGAAATTAAATTATATCGAATGACTTTATGCAGTAAACTTATCTGTCCAAATATTCAGTCTTCAACTTCAGGATTTCAAAAAATACAGTTATTAAAACCCTGGGGGGATTTTCATTACTCAATCTCTGGGAAATGGCTAATTAACTAAAGGAAAAAGGGAGTTATGAAACAGTTTGAGGTAACATTTTATACTTTAAAAAATAATATTAATCAAAAGGAGGAAAACATACTCGATACATTTTCACATAAATCCCATTTTACTGCAGACAGATTCATTTAAACATTTAACCGTTTTGGAGCGTAGGCTAGTTTTTATGCGTTGCGTTAAAACGTGTTAATGAGAAAGCCATGCATTTAGCGCGTGGGGATTTTGCATTTAAATAAAGATGTAAAAACAATGCACAGTACTTACCACCAGGACGCATCGACCTCGGCCGTCAGCCAGCAGATTGCTACAGATAAATAAAAACATATTCCACTTGGCAATAAGTTCATATTAAATTGAACTTCGGTCCTTTATGGATCTGGACGGAGCATTTCCACGGATAAAAGAAAACTATAAAACATTAGAGAAGTCGGGACTTGTTGAATCTGCAAATCAAGCTTGAATTAAAAAGATGTTATCCCCGACAGCCGGATGAAGGCGATTTGCACGTTAAAGCCATGACCGGCTCGGGCTGTGCACGGTGGGAAAGTGCGTATTTGGGAATAAAAAATACAGCGCGACTGTCTAATAGTCCAGCAAATATTTTCAGTGGAGATGATGTGCTATCAGGTTTAAATTGCTTTACATAAGGGGTGGGCAGAGTCCTGTCTCAGGAATGAGGTGAAAAAAGGAGACGTCTGAGAGTATCTGTTCAGGCTGGTTTGACACCAGACAGGCTTGGCCCGCGTCCAGACCGGAGCTCCGCTGCAGCTCTGAGATGTGGTCCACGCTGATGGGCTCTTCACCGTGATGGGCACCGACGCGTTTAGGGAAGGAGCCGGCTGGGGGGGGGGTAGATTCATCCAGCACACTCAGCCAATGCCAGTCAACGCAAAAGCGTACAAACCAACTTAGATTCGAATTCAGGGGACATCAGATGCCTGAGATTGACCGGGTTTTGTGCGATGCCCGCCGTTCTTTGCGCATAAATTGTATTGAAGATAGTGACTTGAGGACACAGGTTCCATTTATCTACGCAGATGTCTTTTTTGAATATTATTTGCAGGACTTCGGGGGCGGAGTAGTTGCGATTTATTTTGTAATATTGTGAATCATTTGTCATCAAACTATGCACCCACATCACATTCTTCTTCCTAAGTACAGTTTGTGCGCATTCATTTATCTGTATCTTATATATTTGGTAATTTTCCTGCTCGTTAAGGCATACACATTTGGATTTACTAAAATAGAGCCCATTGCCATACCCAACTGACGCACATGTGCCAAATATTTCTGATCCCCAAAGCATGACGCATTGTTATTTTACAGCCTTATACAAACCATCCCTCAGTCCAACTAATAACTCAGGAATGATGGTTAAAAAAGGGGACAGAGAAATTACGCACTGATTCTTCCAAAGCTGCACCTAAAGGTGATGTGTCCATTTCAACTGGATTATCTATCACAGTCTTTTTGAAGTCTTTGGGGAAAATCTGAACCACTGTCACACGCTATTTCCTCTATCTTTGATCTGGCCCGGGTGTATGACCAGATGAGATTAATGGGCAAATTGGATTTTTCGCATGATCCCCGTGGAAGAAAACCATAAAACAACAAAGAGATTTTGAGCGCTCTCTCAGCTCTTCTCAGCCCATTGAACACGACTTTGTTGTTGCAGCAGCAGTAGTTATCATAAGTCAGTAATAGAAATCCAATTTAATTGGAGTACTTTGCTCACTGTCATCCCGAATCGCATTAAGGTTGGTCACTGTATTCCATGAAGAGAAAGACAATTTGACATCATCATGTAAAGGTTCTGGCCTGAAGACAACTCTAAATTACCTGGGATAAAGTTGGTTTAAGAAGGAAAAATGAAGCAAGTCACCAGAGCTAAATTCATTTAAAGAACTGAGCTGATATCTCACAGATAATCAATCTCTTCAACAATTTGAGGTTTTTAAGTTTCTATTTCTGGATTTTTTAAAAACATTTCCTTGACTTAATTTTAACATCTTATGTGGTGGCGCAAAGGATGAGTGGCAGGACAATATGATTCTTATCAACATCTTATCAATGTCACAGCAAAATAAAAAAAAATCAGTTCATTCACTTATCCAACATTTTTGGAAATATGCTTACTGGATTTCTTTCCGAGAGATAGATGAGAAGATGGTTATCAGTGCCTGAGGCTGATTTTAATCTTCTCAGCTAACTCTGGGAAGTGTATTTCCTAAAATGCTGTGGTATCCCATTAAGTATAAAACTTCAAGGCCTGAAAATGATCTTTAAAGTGCATCATTATCAAGACTAGCATCAGAATTTACACTTTAAAATAAAGTTTTATATAGTGTTCATATTTGATTGGTTGTGTTTAATTTTTGGTTTTAAAATGTTGTTTTGTCTTGCAACATTGTTGATTGTTTGAGATATTTATAAAAAAACAAAAATGTTGGTATTGGTAATGTAGGTATTGAAAACAGAAAGAAACATGCTGGTTTAAATCTAAATTGACTACCGGTATGCAAGAATTTGTTCCTCATAAGAAACTTTAATTTTCACTTTAACACTTTTAAAACATAATATGGAACTAAACTCAAGACTAGAACAGAGCAAAGTGGAAAACAAGTGTTATAGCAGCAAAAATAGAAATGCTGTCTTGTCAAACACTGTCCTTAAACAAATCAGTTGTTCTATAATCTAATTGATCATCTACAGTTATCAAAAACAAAATATTCTGATAAGCTCATCATGTAACTAATTAACACAACCGTCCTGTTCTTTTAACACAGTCCTTTACATCTGCAGGTAAACCTTCCCACTGGCAGCTCTGTAAAGGAGTAAGAGGACGGTGGCTCCGAGCGCGCTGAGTGTGACTCTGGTCAGGGACCGCATCCTCGGATTACTGTGGGAATCAGGTTTAGGAAGCTGACAGCAATCTACGGTCTGGTCCATCTGAAGGAGGAGAAGGAGATGTTTACATGACACTCTCACACACAACTCTCTCACACACCCACTCCTCTCTCTCTCTCTCTCTCTCTCCCTCTCTCTCTCATCTCTCTCTCTCTCTCTCCGCTCTCTCTCTCTCTCTCTCTCTCTCTCTCTCTCTCTCTCTCTCTCTCTCTCTCTCTCTCTCTCTCTCTCTCTTCTTCTCTCACAACACACACACACACACACACACACCACACCACACACACACACACACACACACACAAACACACACACACACACACACAACACACACACACACACACACACACACACACACACACACACACCACACACCACACACACACACACACACACACACACACACACACACACACACACACACACACACACACCACACCACACACCACACACACACACACACACACACACACACACACACACACACACACACACACTCCTGTTAAGGCAACCTGACCTCATGCAGGAAGTACAAGGGTCGTTCTAACCTTATCCAGTCTGGATTATGGCTGTTTAATGGACAGACAGTTTCAGGCCAGTTAAACCTCAAATGGTTAGGAAATATCAGCTAGGTGAGAATAACTTGGTGAGAATCAAACAGATCAGCTCATTTTGAGGGTGAGGGCATGTCTGGTCCCATCGCACCACCACAGCATGACTCACAAACCTGATTCACCAAAACTTCCTGTGCCAAATCCTTAAGCATTCATCAACCAAGTGAAGAGTCGGGTCATGGTCTCAGAGGAATAATGCTGTTCATAAATTCTCAAGTCAGAGGTCACACAGTGTCACCTTAAATCCCTGTCATGTGAGAAAGTTTTGAACGAGTTCAACATTCAGCTTTCTTCCAGTAAATATGAATAAGGATCGCGGTTTGGCAATTTACCCAGATTTCTACAACTTCCTGAACTCTGACATCAGCAACAACCGCAGACCGCAGATCTGGAACGAGCTTGATGAAAGCTTGACATTATCGCATTCTGTCTCCATCTTCAAGAAAAATCTGATGGAAAAACTGCTCATAACATATAATTGTTTAATTCGCCTGTGTTGTGTGTCTACAGTGAATTTAGTTTTTTAGTGTCTGTATTTTGTGGTATTTGTCTGTTTTGTATCTATTCTGAATTTAGTTTTTTAGTGTCTGTATATTCTCGGTTGTATGTGTTTATTGGGTCCCCTCTGAAAAGCTTTTAGTAGCTTATTTGGTGTTCCCCGTTTTGTGCGTCCTACATATGATCATTATTCCGTCTCACATTGTGTTTTAATCATATAATGATGACGTAGGATTAAACTGAAAACTGATATGCTGCCAGGAATGCATTTTTTGAAGCATGGATGCCAAAATATTTTAAATTCTTCTCTACTGTTGATAAATTTGTTGATTATGTGTTGACAGTAAGGCACCAAGATACGCAGGCCAAGCCAGGACTCAATCCGAGGGGCGGGATAACCGGTTGTCTTTCAAATCCCCTCTGTACACAACAGGATAGAGCTACAACCAACCAGAGCAATGCTAAACTTTTGCAAAGCCGATTCGAAAGACCCCTGTTCGCCAGCAGCAGCGGCCATCTTCTTTGTTTTCAAGTAGCAGGGAATTTACGCAGAACCTTCTCAACTCTGCCAGCCTTATGTTAAGCCCGTCCATAGACTCTATAGACGATGTGATTAGCCTGACTAGAATTTGGTTTTTACAGCTCGTAAGCCAACGGAGAGTTGCTAGACTAACCCTAGCTGCAAATTACATTTGCTGTCACATTGACAAATGTTTAAAAAAATACTAAAGAAAAACTTAGGAGGGCAATACATTTATTAGATACGTCAAGGATAAGTAACACTGAATGCAAACATAATATACATAATTCCTTGTGGGGTTATCACATTACACTTTTCTCATTACACTAAGTGATCCAAAGTTATATAAAAATATGAATTAGTGCAGCTTTAAACTACATAACTCATGCTCACCCTGTGTCTCACATCTCCTAACTACACGTCTTTTGGCACTTAAGTTTACACATTCAACTTTATTGTGAAAATTAATTTATGATCACCAAATGCTGTTCTGGAGGCTTTCACATTTGGGGTCATATCCCCACTTGTTTACCAGGTTTCACGCATTTATCAAAGTCAACACTAGATGGCAGTAACAAGCACCATCCCCATTCAAATTACTGGTTCTGGTTTAGATGTCACTCTTGATGACACTTTTTTCTTTAGTGCAAGTTAAAAAAAAATACAGAACCAAAAGCTTGTGTAGTGAGAGCTCCAGCAGATGCTTTTTGTGTGTTTCAAGAAACAAACCTTCATATATAAGGTTAGTGTGTGTGTGTGTGTGTGTGTGTGGTTGTGTGTGTGTGTGTGTGTGTGTGTGTGTGTGTGTGTGCTTATGGTCCCTGGGCTGGGAGCCAGTGGGCCCAAATAGGCTCCATTGGCTGTCAGATTCTTGTCTGACAAAACAAGCTACGGTAACACACCCCTCGTGCCCCCGCCCCCCGCGACCCCCCCCCCCTCCCACACACACACACAAATATCTACCTACACTATCAACACACTACACACCTCCATCTGCTGCTAACCAACCTCCTTTCCACCCGTACCCCCACCTTTCTGTTTCTCCTTTTAAACTCCCTCACCCGCCAAACTGGTCCTCTCCTCGCTCCCTTCGCCCGCACCCTCGCTTCCCATCAGCCCCTCTCATCCCTTGCCTCATCGTCTGTGTGTGACAGGTCAATGTCACAGCCGTGCTGACTTAGGGCTGTGAGGATTCTGCCCTGTCAAGAACGACTCTCCTCTTGGAATACAAATACAAAAAGACACACACACACACACACACAACAACACACACACACACAACACACACACCACACCCACACACAAACACACACAACACACACCACACAGAGAGTCAGGTGCACACATGCAAGCACTCCAGCACATACCTGTTGGAGCTCGCCAAAATTCATATATACCAACATCTAACATGCACACTATGTTCTGCTCCTGTTGCTTTAAATCCTCAGTAGTACGAGGAAAGCTCTCAGTAAGAGTGTAAGAAAGGAATTTACTGTAGATTGACTTGCATGAAGTATGACTGTTGCTTGAGCCTCAATGATATTTTCAGCAGAAAAAATACATACTATCAGCTAATCACAGATATATCAGTATCAGTGTCAATGTTGACTGACAAAAATAAATTATAGTACAAATTTACGAGCTGCATTTTTATGCATATTATGTACAGTATGCACATTTTCTTCACTTATATGTATTTTTAGTTTGTTGCCATTTACATCTAATTTAAAGCTACACTTACCTTTAATTTTTGTATCTACTGTTACTGTTATTCGTTACAAACATTTTTGTTCAGTAGCTAAATGTTCTTCCTCAGTACATGTCTTTCTCACAACTTAATGAAATGTGAGGCCATAAAACCAATTTAAAGGCATTTCCAAATCGTGCTTGTACAAATGATGACATCTGAGTTGAATACGTCATTTATGAATACCTTTAAGAATACATACAAAAATTGATTATGCCCACTGAAAAAGTTAAAAACAATCAGACTGGAAAAAAAAGAACACAGCTACGGTTGGAAAACTGTGTGGCTACCCCGATCCTAATTTCCTCTCGCTGCTCACCTGTGATTTCCTTTTTCTAACCTGATTGTGGTAAGTAGCACACATTCACACAGGTGCGCAAGTTATGTAGTGACCAACAACACACTCTCTCACTCACACACACACACACACACACACACACACACACACACACACACACACACACACACACACACACACACACACACACTTTCTATGATAATTTCAGCGATTTATTAGGTAAATCAAGTTTTAAGTATAAGCTTTAAAATTAAGAAAGGTAGCAGAGTAATGAGCTCAGCAATGAAAATCTGTGTGTGTGTGTGTCTGTGTGTCTTGACCTGGCATAGAAGATTGCGGAGGCAGGTGACTTCCTTCTGCAGATCTTTAGTCTGGACCACCAGCTGGTTGCAGATGGCCTGGGCATCTTTCTTCGGGTCCAGTGAGAAGACCAGCTACATGGAGAACCAGAGAGACAGAGACCAAGTCCTAGTTAAGTAAATATAGCTGGATGGCAAGCGTGAAGGACAGAGGGAGTAACTAAGACATAAGCAGACAGAACACTCTCATCCCAGTCTGCTAACAGGAAAGAACACTGGACAATGTGCAGACATAGACTTTAGAATCAATTATGCTTTTATGAAGTGTACTAGTTTCACCCACTCCAAGAATTATTCCTACATTGCATTTTGCGTCCCCTGAAACAATGCAACCGTATTAAATCAACATGCCTTAATTTTGAGCTTCTTAATCCAAGATAGGACTTTTATATATAGTAAACTGCAGACAGACAACGTGTACCTGAGAAGCTTGGCGGGGAAAACGGCTGATGACGTCCTGAATCGTCTCTGTCAGGTAGCAGCACTGCTGCCTCACGCTTATCAGGAAGTTATGCAGATCTTCACTCCTGAAAAAAACATCTGCAACTTATGGAGAAGGTCTGATTAAAACATACAAAAATAAATTAAACAGATTATATATATGCAAATATTTGAATGCTACACAATTTACATTTATGTTACAAATTGAGTGTTCATGTGCATTTTTTCAGTGCTAGAAGTATTAAACAATTAATCAGTTAGCTTAACAACAGAAAATGAATCAACAATTGTGATAATTAATCATTTAAGGCATTTATAAGAAGAACAAAAAAGCCAAACCTTTTTTGGTTCTACTTTGTCAAGTGTGAGTATTTGTAGCTTTTTATGTTTTGCGGGATTGTAGACTGAGTATCTCTGGGTAATTTGAAGATGATGATGTGCATGTTTCATAGTTTCCTGACATCTTATACTAAGCAATTGATAGATTAACAATTCAGTAATTACAGTTTCTCAGTCTGCAAAATACACTTGAATTTGACTAACTGAATAAGGGTGATGAGGCACATAAATGCAACACTTGCTCATCTGACAAGTCACACACACTTTTTTAGGCATACAGATAATGCTCTGGATGCTTCAAAAAGTGAGCCCTAAGAAGTTGTCCACATATAAAAAAAAAACAAGGAAATGCCTACTGAAGACACTACAATGACAGGACAGACAGATTGATAGTTTGGACCAAACTTTGGATTGACATTCTCCATGCATTTTCCTGGAGACCATCTTGGCAAACTATAGAAACCTGAGCAGGTGGCCAAGCACTCTTCCCACCTCCTCCCCATGGTAACCCCATGCTGTCATTCCTCCCTAAAAACATCCACCTTAAATGATAGTTATTTATATTCATCAACCTCTCTTTCCATCCCCTGGTTCTGTGGGATATTGATAGCTTTTCTCTTAATGGTACATTTCCCTTGGTGACGGGACTGAGCAACCAGCCGTCCCGGCCCTCCTCACACTCTGTCAGAGGGGCGAGTAAACACTGTCACTCAGCCAGTGCTGCACCCTCACCTCCCTTCTCCCTGCTGTTAGTTTATCTAGGGGGCAGAGAGTGATGATGGGCCCCTGGTGGGAAGATCGTTGAAGGGATTGTAGATGCAAAAGACGTTATGTTATGTTATGTGGGGATGCATGTGCGCCACTTTGTTGTGAACTTTTTTTACCCAGGGAAAGCCAATTGGGCATGGATGCAGCAGCATATATTTTAAGCGGATTTAAATTTCAATCATGTCACTTCTCCAACTTCCTTTGGAGGTGGCTCTGGATAACCAAGTCCAAAAGGCCATGTCTTCACCAGCAGGCTCTTGGGGTTTTTGACCCGACAAGCAGCTGCCTCAGCACAGGAGGCAATTGACATGGCCTGCTGGAATTGTCAGGCTCTGGCATTTAGAAAAAGTGTTGAAATGCTGTGGAGCGGCTGTGGCTCACTGGCAGGGCGGTTGCCTGCCAAGTGGAAGGTTGGTGTTTCGATCCCTGGTCCCATGTCCCATAGGAAAGACACTGAACCCCGAGTTGCCCCTGCGCATCGGAGTTTATCTTGTATGAGTGTTTATCTGACAAGCATGTGGCACCTTGTACAGCAGCCTCGCCACAGTGTGTGAATGGTTCCTGTACTATGTAAAAAGTGCTTTGAGTAGTCGTTAAGATTAGAAAAACGCTTTATAAATAGAGACCATTTAAAGTGGCCTTTCAAACACGAATTAATGTTTGCGGTCACAGTATTTCAATTAATTATGGTCTTCATTATATATATATTTCTGACTAAAACCATAGGTCACATTTTATTACAACAATTATTTCAGGCCTAATTTTTCCTCACAGGTCCCAGACATGTCAAGAAGATGTGTTTAAGACCAATTTTCTTATTTTTTTTTTTTCCATATTTGAGTGTAAAATAAGGATACTAAAGGAGCTCTCAAGGAGGTCCGGCCCTGATGAAGCCATTCATCCCTCTTATTAACCTTCCCCTCTTTCTATTTAACTGTCTCTCATCCGGCAGGCGAGGGTGGTGCAGCAAGCGAGCCCAGTTCTGCTGAGGATTCATGAAGTGATGGGGTGCGGTGCAATGTCTTTGTTTGGCACCTGCCACTGGCTCCTCTTTGCTCATTGCAACCTCCCATCGCCTCTCACATTACAAATCATTACGGCTCTGCTTAAACCATTAGGGCCTGGCTCAGGGCTTCGCTACGGAGATGGGTGGGAGGGGGATACGGAGCTAGGACAGCAAGATGCTCGGAGGGCTGATGGACAAATTCCAGTAGAGGAGGACAGATGGAGCTTTACAAGGAGATGGAGGAGGGCAGGATGTGGGGGAGGGTTTAAGGTGTGTGGCTGACAAGTGTTTAAATTTTTTGCTACTATAGTCAACTTTGTTTGTGGAATACTTTGTTTTGCAACTGACAGCTTATCAGACATTTCTAGCAGACTGAAACAAAGATTTTCAAATACTTACTCTCAAACACCTTTTGACAAATTGCCTGTCAGACACCTCAATCTAGAATGTTTTTTGTAATGTTTGGACTGGACTGTAGATAGTAAAGGAAACATGTAGATAATGAAGCTTCTGATCAGAATATTAGCCATTCTAATCTCATAATACTGCTTTTCTTAAAACTAACAACGCACTGTTTTGCCAATAACGCTCTGAGAGCCATCTAAAGGTCCTTAGTCCTTAATTTGGGTTACTCTTCTGTTGAGTACACATGTTGATTGCTGGGCATTAAACTGTAGTACCCTACCCACTCTCTGAGGTTCCTGGCAGGCTGATTTTGTCCAAATCCACTTTATCCAGGTGCATCTGTTGCACAGCACTCAACACCTTCTGCTGGTCCACCAGGTTTGTGATCCCAATCTGACAAATGGGGAAAAAACAATTTGTCTTTCTTGTTGATTGAATACTCCTCTCTTATTATATTGCGTAATCTGAAATATAATATCAATAATATATGTACCATATCATAATATATACATGTACACGAACACACACACATACGTATACACACACACACATATACACACACGGTAAAAAATTTGGGGTCACTGAGAAATTTCCATTGCCCTCCATTATAGACAGAATACCAGCTGAGATCAGTCACATTGTTTTTTTAACCAAGACAGCAGTTTTCAGATTGCATTATGTGCTGACATAATTGCAAAAGGGTTTTCCAATGTTTTTAAAAATAATATCAGATTAGTAAACAGAATGTGCTTTTAGAACATTGGATGAATGGTTGCTGATAATGGGCAATGTAGATATTGAATTAAAGATCAGTCACCTACTCAGTTCAGCTGGTATTCGGTCTATAATGGAGTCGAATGGAAATTTGTGGGTGACCCCAAACTTTTGACCGGTAGTGTATATATGGTATACATCATGCCAAACTAATGTTAATGCACATACATATATCATGCTTAACTAATTTTAATGTTTAAGATTAAAGCCAAGACATTTTTATTACTGCACCACTTTATTAAATGAAAGATTTTTGATGCAGAGGTGTAAATTCTTAAGCATTTTAATCTGTAATGTACCATGATTATGTTTTATGTTAACTTCTCACCTGGAATTTATCATTAGGTTCTGTCTGTTATTAGATATGCAACATGCCTTTCACAAAAAAAAAACCAGAATAAAATAGTCCTCACCTGTAAAGCTTAATTTAAGGATAATAGAGATCTCTCTCTCTCTCAATAGAGTGTGTAGAAGGAAGGACATGACACAGATTACACCACGGTCACATAGCCGGTTTGTAATTTGGTCATAAATAAGGAGTTTTTTGCCGTTCCTTGAATTTGTCTGATAATTTAGCCATCAGGCCCTTACTGACAGAAAATCTCAAATCTCGTTGTCTCTTCAGTAAGAATTTTTTGGTGCTGTCTTTGTTTAAATGACATTTCTTTCTTCACCCTCAGATTTTTTTGCTCCAATTTCGCACAAACCGCATGGCTAAAAACATCATTATCACGCCCATTCGCTCGCTGTGAATTCTCTGGACAATGACCTGCTCTATTCACACAGCGGGTGTAATTATACACACCACATGCCGTGTTATCGCGAGAAGAAAGCTACGGTTGAGTTTAGGAAACGTAGGAAGCGGTTGGGTTTAGCAAAAGATGAACGGGGTTGGCTTTAGTAAACAAAAAAAACAACGGTTGGGTTTAGGAAACGTGACACATGGGAAATGATCCCCGGTCTCCTGGGTGAAAGTCCTGTGTTTTACCCACCCACCACCCCGTCCAACGTCCCTACGCTGATATTTGCCCTTTCATACTACTTGTTACGGCGTAGATTCACATGCTATTGCAAGGTAATGTAAGTCAGTGGAGGCCAAACTGTGTTGATAAACATGCTAAAAAGCAAGTATGCATCTTGATAACACGCCAAAAATGGCATACGAACTGGCATGTCATACATTCGCCATTTCATGAGTTCAGTCTGGTTATTAGTAAGAGAGCATGCAATTTATTAATTTTCATATTCAAAACGTCTTTTTTCTTACAATTCAAATATATTTAATTTCAAACAAAGGTTAAGAGCCCTATACCACTAGCACTCATTTTACATATACCACTTTTGACAGATTTGAGGTCTATCCAAGTTTACAGAAATATAATATAATCTTTCACCGCCTTCTTTCTACTGAACTTGTGTCCTTTAACAGCTGTGACATCAGCAGCTACCCTCGTCTCTTTATGGGTCACTCTGCAGACTGGCAGAGAGCAAAAGAGCTGACAGAGAAACAGATGTTGCAGTCATCCTCTACCTTCTCCAGGTCCTCCTTCTCCATGGTCAACAGGTAGCTCCAGGTGATGTCATGTTCCTGTGCATGTGGGAAAGAAAATGAGTAGGAAAGAGAAAACATCACTTAGCATTTACCGAATCAAAACTTCTACAGCTAAAAACAGATGTACCTGCATGAGGCTTTGCCATCCGGTGACAACAATCTACCTGCACCCATCAAACCCAGTCCTCATATATCAGATAGGGCCTAAAACGTGAGCTGACCCTTGGTTTAATTCGGGGCCCAGCCAATCCAGCACATCCATTATGAAGCACCAAGTAAAATATGTAAACTAGTCATATCATGACATGTTCCAAAGCATGTAAATGTCATCTAGCCAATAATGCAGCTGTGCTCTGCTCAACACATTTGGGATCACTGTATCTCACCCATAGATTTAATACTGTATTATACTGTGTGTAACAGCATGTTATCTCTGCTTGCCATCTTAGCATCAGTGAAACATATCTCTCACGTTGGAAAAACGCACTGTGCATACACATATATGATCAAAAAAATACAGGCATTTTATTCCAGCACGTATTCTGTACTTACAGTCATGATGTCAGTGAGGTAGCCAAGATCGAGGCCGTGTAGGAGGAGACTAAGGTCATCAAGCTTGTTTACACTGAAGAGAAGAGAGTAGTTCACCTTGACTCATAAAAACTTAATGTACATAGTATTAACCCGAGCTAGGACTATAATTGCACCAAAACTGTGTGAATTCAGACTTACGGAGTAGTGCATGGATGTACAAATTTGTTCAAAACTTAAAGTTGAGCAGCAACATACTGAAAACAGAAATCTTTCTTTATGGGCAAGGCTTAGTTTAGGAACACACAGCAGCACAAGCTACCCTACTTAAGTGTCCTTGAGCAATGAACTACAGCCCTTCCAGCTAAAGTGTTCCTGAATTTAGCCTTCAACCTCCCAGTAGAAAAGAGTGGGCGTTAGGAGACTCCTCTCTTTCTCTTTTGGGTATCAAGTGGGTGCAACCAAAGTGCCATTGAGTTCAGACACATCAGAGTAACCGCAGTGTACATGCAGCTTCTCAGTTTGACTGTTGAGATGATGAGCTTTACAAATGAGCTTCTATTCTCATGGCGTGTTCAAAGTATGTGAAATATGCTACTTGGGTTTTAACCTTTGTAAATGAGAAAGACAGCTGAAATGCTTACAGGCTGTAATTCCTGGTGCCAGACATGCTCAAATACAACGTTTTTGGCTTATGCTAATTGCCCAGCCGTGCCTGACTGGACTAAACACTCAGGCGAGAGGTTTATTATTGTTTATGTCTGAGTTCACCAACACCTGCTGCACAGGCACTGCTTCGGGGAACTACCAACTGAGGGCGACAAACACACAGGCTGCAGTGACTGGTAGGATGCTGCTTTGACAACCGAAATATAGAAGGGTGAGTTCTGAGTACATGTGGTCTTTACCTGCTGTTCTGCTTTACTTTTACTTCATACAGATACACACTTGAGCTCTTTCCTCTCTTAGACAGTATTACAATTTAATTGAAATGAATGAAATGACTATTTTGGGGGCTGTAACATTGAAACCTGTGTATTGTAAATGGGCGGAAGAGTTTACATTTTTCTCATAATAGTAGGTAAGGTGCGTTGATGACGGATCCTGACTTGGGTACAGCTCAATGATCAACAAACAATTTGTGTAAGCAAAACCGTTAAATAGATGTACTGTATGTTTCTGCTGCCAAAGATAGAGAAGAAAACTCCATAATATCTCAAAGACAAATGAGAAAAATATAGTTGAGAGCGGATAGTAGTTAGCATGTTAACGCATTCTTTTTCAAATCTGTTGCAGCCCTGAAGGCTCCGAATGCAAAACTCAGGTCGCCTTACCTTTCTTGGGAGGGTGGTGGTTCAGAGTTTGTCTTGAAGAACTTTGAGAGGTTCTCCTCCATGGAGCTGAAGGCCTGGACAGTAGAACTGTGGGGCGAAAAGGCCAGGATCCTGCCTATCTGCAAACAGACACTAACGTTAGGATGATTAGCAGTGGAAATGTTAGTCCAGCACAAGTAAAACATCATTACTTTTATTGAGCTTCATTGAACTATTTCCATGTGATAACTAGACATTGACAAGATTTTAACTAACATTTTAATGAAATATACCAAATTGCAGATATGTTGTGTCTGGATTGCATCATAAAAGAACTTCAGGTACCTGTGTGTGTTTGAAAATCCCAGCCAAGTCGGCAGGGCTCTTGCCAGCCTTGTTTCTTAATGTTTTGTCCGCTCCCAGCTGGAGGAGCTTTAGCACTGCCTCCTCTCTGCCATACTGCACTGCTATTGACAAAGCCTAACAGAAAAATATTAGTATGATTTATCATTCACAAAGTCAAACATATAAAAGGTTTTTATAATGAAATGTTTCCAACTATTTCTTTCTTTTTGTGATATAAGAAGGACATTCTGAAGGGACTTGTGACCCACCGTGTATCCATTGCTATCCTGGACGTTGATTTCTGCCCCGTGGGAGACAAGCAGGTTGATGACCTTACTGTGGCCATTCCTGGCTGCCTGCATCAGGCAGGTCATTTGAGACCTGAACAGGACAAGTGAAAAGAAAGCAGAGGAGAGATGAAAATATAGAACAACAAAAGGGAATGAAGAGAAAAACAAAGAAAATGGAGACATGACTGAACAGGAGTGATGATGAAGGTACAGAGAAACCACCGGGAGGCAGCACACACCATAAGTAGCCATTTACTATGACACACAGTCTAAAAAACACGGTTTTAACTGTGACAGACCAAGCCAAGTCTTTATTCTGGTCTATATCTACTGCACTCACATATTTTAACTGCAGATTTTTCTGTTAAAAGAATATTCACTAATTTGTTGTGATATTACTGCATGTGGTAAAATGGAAAATGAGTCAAGTGGTTGAGAGAAAAGTTGACTGTTTTGATAATTGAATGATTCTTTATTTATACATATAAAAGAAATGATATATATATATATATATATATATATAATATTATATAATTTGCAATTTGCAGGGAACGTGAAGGTGAATTGTATAAAATCCCCCCAGGGTCTTGAAAAGTGGTAATTCTCCGGGCAGCATAATAGAATAGGGAAAAACAATCCAGCAATATAGTATACACAATTTGTATGTATCTAATAATCATTTTACGCATATATCAAAAACACAGATTCATAATACACGCAATAATTACAAACCCCATTATAAACAGACTAGGAACATACATTTGTGTGACATGACAGAGTTCTCACAAGACAAGAAAGACAAAAAGGAGAAAATAAATGCACATAAACAACAAGCATTATCATAGTAGGCCTTTAGACTTGTATGACAAAGCCTGGCTTGGTGCGTTTCACAACAGCCAAGCCAGACTTGGGAGGAGCGACTAGGTCAAGGTTGAAATAATGTGGATAGATGCACGTTCACAGTTTTCCTTAATAGGCTGCGAGGTCGATCACAAATCTGCTGATGCTAAAATGGAGAATATGCATTGTACATACTTTATACAAAGCGAGAAGCAGCTTCTTGTTGATAGCGATTCGAAGTATGATGATGTGAAACACATTATTTGTAAAAGAGCATAAATGCATAAGTAGCCTAAACGTATACATTTACTGACCACTGCTCTGAATTAAATCATAATCATACCATTCAAGCAGAGGTGTAACGATTCACCAAACCCAGGGTTCGGTTTGTATCACGATTTTTTGACCCACGATTTGATCCAAACCTCGATTCTTTTTTCCCCCCTCAGTAAACATAATACATTTTTTCTGCCACATGGCATCGTTTTGTCATTGATTGCATCCCACTTTGCAACACAGTAATACATAGACATTATTTATTGATATTGATTGATTTACATGTTGATCGATCCAACACCAAAGATTCTTTTGTACCTTAAAATAATGTTTCCAAAATCGTTTCAGTGGTTCATTAACTTGTTGGAATGAGACATAAGAATAATGGTAATAGTAACAGTAAGGGACAATTCCGCTGCCAACCCGTAGGGGGAACAAAGAGGAAAAGTGCTTGGGTACGTACTGAAAAGGTAAAGGTTATGATTGACAAGTAGCTAGCTAATGCTAATGTAATTCTTAATGGGTAACGTAAGATTACGACGTCATTCAACACGCTCATTTATTCTTTTTTAGAATGATTGTTTTGACCACGGTTAACAACTCTGGGCTAACTCGAGTATTTATCAGTAACGTTAACTGTATAGATAGACCACTACTTTAACGGTAATTTAGCCAACTACCCCTGTCTTCTGCCTCAGTCTCCCGGGGCTGCGAGGCTTCAGTCGGGATGAGAGCTGACAACAGCCCTGGATACACATCCATTCCACAGTCAGCCCCCAGCCAACTAGCAACCATCATGGGCTAAAACATAAAAGTCATATTAACTTCCATTTTACCATGCTTTTAATGCAAACTGTTTGTTTTTGCAAATGACAAGTGACTCCTAGAATGGTTTCAGGTAAGAGCAGTAGTTCGTAAATGTATATTTTTAGATATATCATTCAGTCGGTCCGCTATTGTCTGCCATGCTTTTTCCTCATGTTTAACAGAGGCCAATTTTCCTTCTTTAAATATTATATGCTTTGCTCCCTCGTATATATCTGGACAGAAATGAAAGACACTGAAGAAATTGGACTCTAAAATCTAGAAACTATAAAAATAATTAGGTGATAAATTCCATGTACACTATAAACATGTATGTAACAGAGTATATTCATCAGTTATTCCCCCCAGCAAAATATAAGGTCAAAAACCATTGGGGTGTCCTCTCCATGTTGTTACATGAATGTACAGTAGCATACAACACTAGATAGTTATTGGTACACTGCTTAAGTCTATAATTTGTGAGGATACACTTATACAATTAGGATAGGTTCTTCAAATTTTACAATCTTCCCAAATTATAGTCGTTACAGAATACAAAAAAATGTATCAACTAAAATAATTTAAGGTGCATTGGTCCACTTTAGAAACACACATTGTACAGCACTTTATGTATTTCCTTTAGTAAAAGACTTCATTTAAAAACACATTTGCAACTTTATCAGCCTCTTCTATCTCAACTGCCGTAATATTTTCACCAAACTTCTAACAATACGCACCGCAGTCTTCATATAGCAATATAACAGAAACAATCTCAATAAATGAACAGTTATAAAAAATAATGGTCACAACTTTAATAGTACTTAACTGAACAGCAATATGAACTGGTTTTATTTTCATGCAGGCTGATAATTAGGTGAAAAAGTGCTGAGTGAAAAGAAAATGCCCCAGGATTTATAAATCCTGGCCGTTAGCCTGGTCGGGACCAGGCTCGCTGTACAGAATAAATCTCCATGGTAATTTGCTGTAATGGTGCATCTGCTTTTGTGAAACCGAGTCAAGGCTAAATTTTGAATAACTAAATAACTGGGAAATCCCGGCTTAATCCGCTATCTAAATTTTGTGAAATAGCCCTCTAACTTTGACCTTTCTTCCTAATAGTAATTCCTCTGTTGCCTTCATGTGTTTGCTCCTATCTGAACAAGGGCTGTAGATAAATACACTCCTCTATAGTTTTTCTAAATCTCATCACCTATGACTCAAACACAGCGGGTGAGAAAAATACACCCATCTCGAGGGGTGGGAGAGTCTGAGGGTAATTCATCACCTCGTTTAATGCTTTTACAGGCAATTGTGTGTAGCAGAACACAGGACGGGAATGCGTTATCGCTCTCAAATTGATTTACATGTCTTTTCATAAGGGCTTGTAATACACAGACTAACACTAGACGGCTACTGAATCCAAGTTAATGCTTTTTGTTGCAATGCTTACATCAAGAATACTTGTAAACATTGGGGGAATAAACAAAAAAAAATTATAATTTCTTTTATTGTTTTTGAATAAACTAAATTTTAAATCTATCGAACCATACATACAATGCTCAAAACAAAGAAAGTGTTGTATTTGAATATAACTAAAATGTGTAAATTCCAAAATAACCAATTGTGTCTCACATTAACAGTGTTGTTGATTTGCTTGTGAGATGGTAGGGGAAAAACTAAAGCATAAAAAAGATATTTGGAGGACATCTATCAAGAATATTTGTAATATTATATCCCCAAATAGATAAATAATGTTACTCAAAATGCAAAAATCATGTAAATCCATTTTTTTTTATTTCCAGTATTTCTAGCAACATCCCCAATACTACTAGAGATATTAAAGAAATTGCTACCTCGGTATCCATTTGACAGATGTCTATTCTCTCACGGTATATACTGTCATTCAACCCAACCCTGAATGCCATTTACAGTAGTGCCTTTTTGGCTTCCTCACTCTGAGTTGAGATTTACTGGTGTTGTCGTTATACTTGTGTTGGTAATAGGTGTTGACGTTTGTACTAATAAATTATCTTGAACTGAAAATGCTCCTAGACCGAGGTGATGTTTGTCTAAGAGGTGCAAATCTGTATAGAACGTCAGTGGGGACATCATCCTTTAATAAATTACAAGATCCAAAGTTAATGTTCTATGTGAACTCAAACAAATGAACCAATGGCTATGACGTGTACGACAATTTCTTTATTCACACTTGTCTGCACCCATCAGTCAATTCCTCCTTGACCCAGCAGGACAGGATAGGTAGTGTCATTCATTTCAGCTTTTATGTCCTGCACCACTGAATTTCCCAAGGGTTGTTTTGCTGTGAGACAGGTACCAAGGTCACTCACATACTGTTTCAGTTTGTCGTGTTAGTGTGAGTGTGTGTGTGTGTCTGTGTGTGTGTCCTTCAGACTGTGAGATTTGGCCAGTCCCCAAACAGGCCAATAGCAGATCGTTATGCAGACAATTCAGAGTAAACATCGTTCTTGGCCTCAGTACAGTGAGAAGAATGGCACACCTGACTCCCAGTACATCTAAAAAATGGCTTCCACACTGACTACATGTACGGTATACACGCTTGAAAAGATATCTTGACTAACAATATAATAATAATAATTAGCAAATTAAGCATGGACAGCACATTACTGGCTAATTTAATGCCAGCAATGATCATTTTTTTTGTCTTGTGCAGTGATAATAACTACCACTGTCCAATTAATAATATTCTACCTGATCATTAGGGGCTAATAATTATTCTGCACAGAGGTTAGTTTACACATAGATGATGTTGCCAAAACTATATAGTAGAACTATACTTATAATATCTCAAGTCCAAGTCAAGTCACAACGCAGAAGGTTATGAAAGTCTGAGCTGAAGTTATGCTTCTGAAAATGTCTCTGCAAACCTAAGCAGCGAAGGGTGTTATGAGTAACCATAAGTCGCAGAAATTTACCAACACCTCCCAAATCTCAGCAACACACCGTGCAAACCTGCGCATTCAGTATGCTAATTGGTTGATCCAACTCCTGTTGGGAGGAACGTTTGAAGCTGAGAGGAAAAGTATTGTAAATACTATATATACCCAAAATCTGTATAAAAGTATAAAAGCCATGCAAACGTCTCAGAACAACCCCCCTGCACATTCACCTACTGTATGTGCACAATAAATGCAACTATGATTAACACAGATCAGTACAGTGACGGTGGAAAAAAGGGACACATGGAGGCAATGGACCCCACATCTTGCTCCTGCAGGACTTTGAGAGATGACAAAGAATGTATGTTTACACTACAACGGAGGGATGAGCAGCTGGTGTTAATCTTTGGTTTGATATTCAGACGTAAGAGGCGATGAGGAGGAGGAGGTTTCTCCCCTGCACCCACATGAACCTCATATTCTTCTTTTGCTCTTGATGTTGGCCCCACCTCCTCACCACCTCCCCTCATCTGCATCCTCCTGTGTCTTGTTACTTTGCTTTAAATATTTTGTCTGGGAAGGAACCAACCAATTTCCCAATGTCCATGTTTGTCATCACGGGGTTTCAGCCAGTGTGTGTCGTGCATGTAATGGCATACTGTCAGAGTGGCAGGGGATTAGGGAAAGCTAAACAACAAAGCCACTGGGGGCTGCATCCTCCCTTTGACGTGCCACAAATCCACAGATGGTAACAGTAAAAGTGCTTTGAGAATGACCGTCCTTCATTCTTTTCCACAAGATGGAATTTTTCCATTCTTCCTCACCAGGACAGGGAACCAAATTGTGTAGCCACTGGCTGAGGGATCCCAAACACACAAGTGCCAATTTGTATAGTAATCTAATATTAAATTAGATTAATATTAAATTATTAGTGGTTTTCTAATCTAAGTTTACTACTGCCTAATTATTTTCTTGCCGCCGCTTCAATGACTGCAATTGGTCTTGGAGGAATTGTTGGGTCTCTGTTAATTATAGAGTGTGGTCTAGACCTACTCTATCTCTAAAGTCTCCTAAGATAACGTCTGTTATGATTTGACGCAATAAATGAAATTGAAAAGTGTGTAGGCAAGACAGAAAATGATCTTGTTGGCCTTTATGGCAAACTTCAACATAGTATCATGCTTTGTTTTGTTAAAAAACAGTTTTGGAGAGCAGATACATTTTAAGATAATTTTTAAAGAATGCAGAAAGGCAATACATTTTTACAATTTAATGCGTAAATAATGATGGACAAACATATCAGAACAAAAGCTTACTTGGTTTTGATGGATAGCTGGTAATAGCATGGACTTGGCAATGTGCAGCCAAATGATTTTAACATCCAGGTTAAAAATACAATATTTTAATGGTGTTAAAACCACTGTTGGATGCATGCCTAAAGCAATTACACATTTAAACAATTTTAGCCTGGTTCCGTAAAGACGCCTTGGTCACTTTTGATCTACAAATTCCCAAAATCATGTGCTTACCAAGCTTGTAAAAAAAGCTTCTAAAATCCTCCTGCCTGCTCTTTACGTGTGTTTGTTTGTCTGTCTGTCTGATACCCGTCTGTACATGCACATGCCATAACAGGACATTCCAAACAAAACACACAAATATACACAGTGTATGGCGCGCTGTGGTGCATAATGCTACCACATGGCAGCAAAACATAACGAGAACCATCAAAGGAAATCCAACCAAGAACCTCTGTTTTCTCCCCTGTTCAAGTCAACTCTAGGGAGTTTTTATTTTGCCAACATCAACAGGGGTGTCACAGTGCGTACTGTGTTGAGAATGCCATACACATTTTGACCTGAAACACATCTGTAAACCCCCCTCACCCCCTCACCTGTCCACCACGTTGGGATCAGCATTTCTGGATAGCAGAAGTTCCACACAGCGAGCAATTTTGTCTTCACTGCCAGATGCTGTGCAGCTGGCCATGAGCACCGTCCAATGATCTGTGGACAAGAACACATTAGTGTCGAAATGCATCATCACAATTTTACAATTCAATTTCATTTAAACAAACATTTAGATTAGCACCAACTATTCAAAAAAAAGGTGTAAGAAAAAATCTTCATAGAAAAGGTAACAAGCAGGCTACAATTCAAGCAGATATGAAGAGTTTTTTAATAAAGAAAAAAAAATACCATTAACAATAAAAGGCAAAGGCTGATTTCTTTCATAGTTTTTTTTGCAATTTACAAAGCCCTCAAGCAGAAATAACTAAAAAAAATGCTGTTGCCATCAAAAACCACCTGTGTATGAAAGGTAGGATATTTGTTTCTGGTTGAAAGTAAACATGCTTATCCTTTTAGTGGTGCAGTTATATGGACATACATCATATAGATTTTAACAATAAAAACTATAGGATAGTCCGTTGATAGTCCAGTGATGGCCAAGAGACCAACTATATAACTGTATGTAGCTGGTATATATTTGTAGCTGGTAAAAAACTAGAGGACGTTTTATGAAGAGTCAGACAATGTGGTGTCGAAAAAGCAGGTTGAATACAGCCTGTACTTCTGCAAACAAATGTCAGATAATTTACAGATATTTCTGAGTGCTGCAAATCTTCAGTTTTACAGTATCATGTGATTACAGATTACAGTCAGCACTGGCTCATCTTGAAGGATTTTGTTCAATCCTAGTGACTTAGGTCACCATTTTATGAGCAGTTTTTAAAGCTACAATGCTTTGTGACTTACTTAAAATTAGAAGTAGCTTGTCTATTATTGAAGGGTGTCTTTAATCTTTTGGTTGGTTTAAAACCATCCAAATTCTTGTAGCTCCAAACATTATTTCTTAAAGGACAAATGTTCCCCCAGTTATTAACTGCCCAATTTCATGTTTGTTTTTGGAAACTGATGATGTAGATTGGTTACGGTAGCTGCTATGTAGCCAAAGAGGAGTACCTTTTTCCCCATCAGAATGAAGTCATACAACCTGCAGGAAAATGAAAAAATCTGGACGATAACCTGGTGATGGAGATGGATAGCTGTTTATCTGGCATCAGGAAGTGTGGCGGCCTTTATGGGACTGAGTACCTTCTGAGGAGTTGTTTCCTTATCTTATTCTGATAAGACCTGTCTGAGACCCATGGCAATGCACTCAATTCCTGTTTTGTTCCGCCAATGACTGAGACTCCAACTTGTGTGTATCACAGTATCTATGTGGGTACTTGAGTAGGCACATCTAAGCCTGTACATGGTTCCTGTGTCTTTGTGGCTGTGCATGTTTGGCTCTATATCTGTTTGCAAATGTGTGTGTGTGTGTATGTGTGTGTTTATACTATTTGTGTGTGGGTGTAAACCAGACTGCCTAGTTTGTGTCTACAGAGAACTGGAGTAAATACATCGGAGAATTTGTGACTGGTCACTCGTGCATTCCTCCGCTCAGCCTCACTGCTTTGACCAACGCCATCAGTACGTGACCACACGTCATCCTTTCTGTTTAATTATTTCCTTCACCTGCCTCAAGCATCAGATGCCGAGACCATGTGAAATCAGTCACACACACAGTTCAACTCGACATTCTGGACTGAGAATTAATTGACATCAGATATCAACAGCATGACCAGTGCTGTGGTTCCAACCTTGGGTCTGGGGACGTCCAGGGGCTACGGGAGGGTTTCTATTGGATTAAGAATGCAGTGTTCTCAAAATAATTTATTGTAACTGCACTGGCAACAGTGACAGGAATGAGAAAAAAGTAAAATACTTAACTGATCTAACTGCTTTCACTTCCATTAGTCACGGCAAAAGTTGTATGCTTATCCCTATCTGCAGTGTTCTTTGACAAACATAATCATCATGAATTTGCAGTATTTTGTACTAAACCAAAACTTATATACCTACAAACTTTTAAACTTCCCTCTACACCTTATTCAAAAATGTATTTTTGACGATTATTTTTCTGGGCATTTTAGGCCCTTATTTGAGAGAGGTGCCTGCCTGTCTGTCTCAGAGGAAGTGTTCAACGCACCACGTTCGCTTTCGGCTAGCCATTCTATGATTGTTCAACAAACGATGTCTTCGCAGTTTTAAAACTGTAACCACACTTGCAGCCGCTTCATCAGCATTGTCGTGACTTGCTGTGACGTACACAAACTGCCGAGGCGACAGGGTTTTGCTCGATTTACATCTCTGCGTGTGTCACCTGAGCCCAAACATTTAGTTGACTATGAAAAAATTGCCGTCAATTATTTCTGTCTATTGACTAATCTATTAAATTAACGTTTTTCAGCAATAACTGCAGTAACATGACGTGATTAAAAATACCCTTCGATAAACAATTGCTTAACAGCTTTACTGAACATTTGTATGAAGTTAAACTGCCCAACAATCAGTGACAACTTATCCAGACATTGCTCCGCTTATTTGAAATCAGAAACTACCAGCCATTTAATCTCTTGTTATCACTGCTGATTAGTCAACAGTAACATTATCTATAACAGTAGAATGAGCTACATTGCAATATTACCAACATTACAATCTGCCAAGAGTTTAAAGAATCTGAATTACAGTTCTCTGACAATATTCCTTTGACTATAACTGATTGATCATTCAGTGTGGCAAAATTAAACTTGTTCTGACTGAAGTGGAGTTGTCCATTACTGACCTAACGGCAAAACATTTAAAGTTGTTGGGGAATCTGTAACTTCATTTTCCCAACAGGATTCATTTCTTATAAGTATATAACTGCAGACTTCTTAACATGGAAGAGTTCTTCCCCCATGCTTATTTTACACAGACTGACCTCAATCCAACAGATGCCTTCAATTTCTCTTGCTTTGGGATGAGGTTGCAGTGTGCATGAACTAAAAACAACTCAAAGGATCCACGATGTGTTTCTGCAAGAGTTCCTCTTTGGCGTCATCACCATTAAGTAATGTCAGATGAAGCGTATTGGTGCAAAGGCTTGAATGGTCCCCTGGTCCTTGGCTGTAGCAGGTGAGGAAATTGAAAAAAGGTGCCACAGGGAAGGATAGCTCGACACAAACGCAACAGGGACCGTCAGGAGGATTAGGTATGGCTGTTTGATATCAAAGCCTGGAAGGCAGCAATGTAATGGTGTTGCCTAATCAAACTCTCTGCTCTAGTTTTCTCTGTAAAGTGGTGGGTGTGGGATCACAGATAGGTCAGTAGAACCTACATGTACTGTATATTATGATATCAACCGACAATCAAAAATAGAAGGCATTTGAGTAATTTCTGTTTTTATCTATGGAACCAGTTTAAACCAAATTCCTACTTGGTGTTTTAGTGGTTTAAAAAATGTTTTGAGTGACCAGTTACACATGCCAAAATGCTCTATAGAATGAATCAGAGGGTCTTTGGTGACCACCGCTGTGAAACTTTGATACTTGCTCGTCTTTTTTTTTCTAAGACACAGGTTGTATTTTTGGCATAAATTTAATTTCACAGGTTTTTACAATTGTTTATTTTTAAACTTTTATTTTATATTTACTGCCCAATACTGTTTAGAGGTGCATCACTTTTGGTTGGCCTTTATTTACTAATTGATCGACTCCTGAGCTACACTTATGTCCGGTTAGCATTTGTATTTGATTTTTTGTGCTGTAAGAGAATATGTCTTTCATATAATAACTTTTATTAAGTCTAACACAAAACCCAAGGATACTTTACAGAATTATATCTGTTTTGGGTACACCTGTCTGACTTGGATCTCTTTAGGCATTTGTCATTTACATAGGCGGCAACCAAACCATTAATCAATATAATCAATTTAAAGTCAACAGACTATAAATATAATGCAAAGGGATGAGAGACAGTGGATGAGGGAATAACAGGTAGGGCTGGGCGATATGGAGAAAATCAAACATCACAATATTTTTGATAAATAATCATTGTGTGGTCATGATGTCTAAGTGGGGAAAAGGCTAATAATAGAACAGCTAGAAAAGTCTGATAAGTTCAGAAAATTACATCACTTAACTGTAAAGCCAGAAAAAGAAAACACTTAAGCCATATTACGATATTATGATATATCCAAGATCTAAGACAATATCTAGTCTCATATCCCAATATTGATATATCGATATATTGCACAGCTCTAATAATAGGTATTGTATAGTGGATTGGATAGTTCTGCTCTCAGGTTAAATATTATAGATAAGTGCTGTCTATTTACCTTCACGGTGGTATGTGGTGACTTTCCTGTGAGCCAAGTTGAGTTACACATCCAGACGCGCGTGTAAAGTGGCTCTCCCCTCCGCTGAAGATACGCGCCAGGTCTATTATCATGTGAGCCGCTGGGCGTCCAGGCCAGCCAGGCAGGAAGTGAAACTGCAAGATCACCCGGTCAATTTACCAACTCTACCAAGCCACGGCCAAGCGACGTGTAGTTACATTTTTCAAGAGGTGCATGTCAGGCTACGGCGTAGGGTCCAGTGTAGACGCAGAGGGGTATGCGGGGGTACGCCGGCAATTCTACGCACAGTAGAAAATACGCAAAATACGCAAAATAGCCTTACGGTCTGGTTTGACAAGATCCTCCCTCCCCCCCATCAAACATCCGTATTGGTCTGACCTTTGCTGAAGTTGGCACTGGCCCCTCTGTCCAGTAGCAGTTTTGCCAGGTCGTAATTAGCCACACTGACGACACACATCAGAGGAGTCCATTCAAAGCCAAGCCTGGTCTCAATGTCCATGCCTGTCCACAGCAAACGGATCAAATTAAGCGAGGCAATGAAATGATTAAAATGTAAATGCATAATGCCCTCCAGCACACGCACACAAACAAAATAAGACCCTGTTTTGTTTTTATTTCCCTGTTTGAATTTTTGTTATTCTTCTCCCACCTGATTCCAGCCAATTCACTTTCTGTTCACACTGGGGTGAGAAATTGCCAGCAGCCGCTAGACAAATGTTGAATTGAAAGTTTGTCACCTTTACCAATTCAACCATCCTTATCTACCATGTACACACAACAAGACCTCATGCAAGGCATTTTCTTATTCTTTCTCTTGTTTTTCTGTAAGACTTGGATGATTGGATGAAAAATTCTTAAATGGACAAACTTGTCATCGTTAGTCATTTAAGTCTGAAAAATCTAGCGTTTATTTTTATTATATATAAAAGGCAGACTATTTATTGACTAGCACACCAGGTCTGGGTCACTCATACATGCCACAAAAGAACGAATCTGTCCGTACGAATGGTTCTTGCATGAGGCCTAATATCTTTTAATTGCCACTAAAGGTTAACTATAAAGTGTCTATGGATGAAGTAATACAATCAATGATCACAAGTGAATACATGTGCGGATGTGTCAGACAGAAAATGAAGGGAGTACTTGCCATTGTCCAACAGCTGTTCAACAGTCTCAATGTCTCCTTTACTGATGGCTGTTTTCAACATCAACACGTTATCTGATGCATTTGGTATAACAGAACCCACATCCTATAACAATGGGGTAAGATCAGAATCAAATTACAAAAAACAAACAACTCTGAGAGAGAAAATAACAAATACCAGAATAACAACTCCAAACCAGAAACTGGATTTCCTGGAGAAAATGCGTGTGGATGCTGAATAGCTAAATTGCTAAAAGCTAAACTGAATTAATAGCTTAAATCTTTAAGAAGTTGTTGAAGTAGTGAGAATAGTTGTAAATGTGGGAATTGTTTAAAATTGGTATGAATTCCATTGACAAGTTAAATAACACCACTAATGTAAAAAAGAAAAGGGACAATTAAAGGTTTTTTTGAAAAGCTAATGCTAAAGCTAAACTGGATTGCGGGTTAAAATGTGTCAGAAGAAGGTGAAGTTGTAAGAAATGTGGAAAAAGTGTTTTAAGGTTAAATAAAAGCCATATTGTATGAAAGTTGTAAGTGTGCCAACAGTGGCACAGCAGTGGCAAGTGACTGGCATATTACTGTCTGTAGTTGAAATTTGACTGTATTGCGGAAATGCCGCGTCATGCTTACTAATCAGCGGCCATGTGTGTAAACACAGAGGAGATTGCTCTGATCTCTGACGTTTGTAATCAGCTAAGGATTTATCACCTGTGGCAGACTGCTGCCATTGCACCGGGACACAGAGTGACCCGTGAAAAAAGGCTAAGACAGGCTAAACTATAGGTGGCATACGTGAAATGACCTCATCATCAGCGCCGCAAGTCCTGTGGGAATGTATTGATTTAAAAATGTATGAGAAAAAAAATAAAAATGTGGGCATATCAGCGATTTAAAAAAGGGATTCGCTGTGCCTTTGTGAGGAAATGTAAAAAATGTTAAACATGGGCAGCGAATGGAGGAAAATTGGGAACTGTTGTCATTAGGAAGCTCACCGAGCTAAATGCATTAGTCTTTTTTGAGGCTCCGTGCTCTAGCGATGACATCACTCACTGTAAGTTACGTAATACACACCCTTTATAGACTTCCTGAAAGGAACACAAAACTTAAACTTCATTTTACCACAGCCTAATAGCTGACGTTTGTGTGGATGGTTTAAAGTTTGATTGGTGTCTGTATGTGAAAGCATGAAGTAGGAGTAGCATTTTGAAGTAGAAGAGGATTTAAAGCCTGCTCTCATTGACTTGAATTATTTTTTTTTAATAAAAAGCTTCACATTTTAAAAAGTATAAATAGCAGAAAAAGTGTTGTGCCTAGAGAGCTGAACCTTATGATATGTTTATAAATTATGAATGTTTCTTGTAGCTGAACTTTAGAGGCGACCAAAGAAAGTTGTACTGTGAATGTCGCTGTATCAGCATTTACACAATTAAGGTTCACCATTTGAAAACTGTGCCACTCGCATGTGTGAGGACACAGGAATATTACAACTATAAACAATATGTTCCCATAATGGATATCAAACGTTGTACCAATATTGAAAAGACATACTTTATGTCCTGCTATTAGGTGGGAGCGGTATTGACAATTGTCCATTTAGGTGTCCAATGTGAATGCAAAGAAGAAAGGTAATTTTTGTGCAGTACCAAGGGTATTAGACTATCTTACCTGTGATATGTCCCCATTTCATACTACAATGAAGTAAATACTTTGTTATATTGTTCACAGTGTTATGTGGCACAATTAATATAATGTAGTTTAGGGATGGAACTAACTATTTTATTTCAGTAGTGCCTAATCTCTGTACAAAGTCTCTTCACAAATCTTAGAAAATAGTGAAATATACGCTTATAATTTCACAGAACCCAAGTCTTCAAAATGCTTCTTTTGTCCAACTAACACTTTCAAAGCCCATATTTCACAACAGGTGAACAGAGAATATAGTTGATAGACGTTAATGTTATTTACATTTGTACAATTATTTGTATTACAAGTTTTTGTAAAATGTCTGTTTAAATATAGAGTGTATTTCGTATGTTTTTACCAGTCTGAAAGACATTTAAAGTAGCAAAATAGCCCAAACTTCAACATTATGGTCTTTGCCTTAAGTTATAGTCGCTCTACTTAGAGCCAACCGTCTGCAGGAGGAGACCATGAAGGGTGAAAAAGTGCGGCAGAGTATCGTAAGCACAACGTCTACTATAATGTTAACATTAACCTTAACACTATGTTGACTATATGTGTAACGGTATGAATATAAGTTACAATATTGTTACTTGAACATAACTAGTAGTGCCAGCCTATTGTTTGTTTCAATTTTGCCGCAAAACAAGATATTCAGCAGCGTGTTACCTGGCTAACGTTACGTAAAAAAAACAGAGACTAAGTTAGCTTTGGTTTGATAGCTACTAGCTTCAAACGTTGGTATTCGTAACGTTAGCATAAACGTGTTTGAGAGAAGATAAAGAACGTTTTCTGAAGTCACCTTAATGTGGGAAGACTTTTTATCCGCATTCCCGATGTCCCACTCGTCATTGCTGCCGTCGCTTTCATCTCCAGCTGGGAAGGCGTTATCCATGAAGCTACCCATAGCTAAGCTAACTCCGTGTAGCCGATCGCTAGCTAGCTAGCTAACGGGATGTTACTAGAGATGGGCGGATTTCGGACGAAGCTCCGAGAATAATGAATGCCACGTGACCGATGACGTCCGAAGCTTCAAAAGTCACAGGTGCTTCGGAAAACATTTAATGTCAAACCTCAAGCACTATTTTGAAGTTAAGCCACTAAACTTTTATTACTATGCTAAATAAATAAACTTAGAAATATGTCGATGTACAGTTGACATAACCCTAAGTTTGAGAACATTTACACCTGATACCAAGTAAAAGGTGTAATGTAAATAGTAGCTAAGTTATTCTGCCAAGCCCATTTGTGAAAGCAGTCCTACTGCGACAATGTGGTAACAGATTTTACTGATAGCTATCTAGCTAATGTTAGCTAACATTAGCCTGCAGACATGTTTTCACAGTCTATGCTGCAAACATTTCACTGCGCCGTTCTGATTGCTTAATGCTACCTTACATTAGCTACATAGCTAAAATTGTTTAGCCGGATAACTTGACTGCAGGCAAGGTTTGAATGCTTCTAGAGATAGCTAGCATAAGATAGTAAGTAAATTTAGCTAGCTAGCTAGCATAAGAGAGTAGGTAAATTTACTTACTAGCTAGCTAGATAGCACTGTATTTATTTTATATATAAAATAAAAGTTATGCTGCCTCACATTTTGCAATTAAGGTCGATAATTTGATAGACAATCGAATGTAAAATAAAATACAGTTTTATGTAAAACAATTACAAGTAACGAGGTTAAGATTTAAGGTTTAAGACCAAATTTCTAAAATGTAAGTGTAATTGAATTGATTTACAACCAAGTCCACGTTTCATATTTTCACATTTCCCAGTCAGCATAAAGAAAACGTGTGTTTAACATCCATGCTTTGATGTCGTTTGTCCAAAGGCTACTGTGGGAAAAAAAGGGCACCTTCCAGCAAGATCAGCATATGGCAGGTGAGTGGTTGGGTTCTCTTTTTAGTGTATATCTTAATTTAATAAAACACCTAAATATATGCCACTAGTGTATTCATTTTCTTATCTTTATGCTTGATGAAAATGTATAATGTGTAGTTAGTCGTGTACCTACAGTCCACCCACACAGGTATGTTTCAACAGTCAGTCCAATAAGACTTTCTCAGTATTCTGGCTGTTCACGTTTCTTGAGATACACGTCCCTTGCATAGAAGTCTTATTGTAATTTGAACCTTATTGTTCATATTTGTACATGGAGTTTGGTATCAGCACTTAACTCCCAGCATAGCCCTGTCAAACCTTGAACTGAGGTGGTCTCTAATCATCTAGAATCATCTAGAATAAGTGGCAATGCATGTGAGGATTTGCAGGGCCTTTTAAGGATTGTGGCATGATATCGTTATACAGCAAGTACTGAATATTACTGATGAGATTACATTGTCTTAATTATTGAGTTTGGTATGTACTAAGCCTCAGAATATAAGGTACTTATTATGAACCATCATTATCTACAACTGCATAACTAACAGTGTTCAGAAATGTCATGGATAAAATCTTAGCTGGCTGCAAAGGACAGGAAATGTCCAGCAGAGGTCAGTCTTTTCTCTAGGCAAGGGCAAGTAACCTTGGTGTCCCCCAGCAGTAAGGACTCAAAGTTGAAAAGAATTGCAAGCAAGCAACAGTCTGACTTTATAGTAAATGATTCTCCTCATCTTTCAGCTCCATGTGAAAGTTCAAGCTCAGCTTTATCTTGTTTCCATGTACTGTATATAGTCTATGCGTGTCTCTCACACACAGAGATACTCTTTTTTTAAGAAGCCAGAAAAAGAGACACAATTCTCAACTAAATGTAATCCCTTTCAGCTTCTGGTTAGATCTGGGGCAAACCGGGAGAGCATGTCCCATTCAGTATTAGAACAGGGAATAATTGAAGTTTTTTAATTTTATTTTCTCAATTGGATATTTCTTGATATTCACATTTTTTAGGCACTCTTAAGTTTTATTGAAAAACTTCTTGGGGGTATTTAACAACTTTCACTGCTTTCAAGTACATTTCAGCAACAAATTGGACACATTTAATAATCAGATTGATGTTTGCCCTATGCAGTTCAGCAATATTTATCTTATTTTACTTTTTCTTCTTAAGTGATGACCCCCCCCCCCCCCCCCCCCCCCCATGGTTGTTCACACAAGTGTGTGCATTTTTGAGTTGCAGTTTGGGAAGTTCAATGTTGCATAGCACATCCGTGTCACTTTCTGGGTTTGGTGTCCACCTGAAAGGTGAAGTGAAACCTGCACTCTCAAATTGCCTTTAATACAAAATACTCATGTACTGTAGATCTTCTCCCATTAAACCATCTTCTTCCATAATTACTCACCAAACAAACATGTGATTGGATTATCACATTACCTGTCAGATGTGTTGATGTTGAATGTTTGTGATAAACTGAAGGATGATGTGTTAAGAAAATTCTCTCACTTCTTAAGCTGAATAAACTCTTTGAAAAAAGCCTCTTGGATCAGCTGGTAAATGCAGCTTTACAAAGCTGAAAACAGGGCTGTTTTTCTGACACGCTTACCGCATCTTCACGTTATCTCTGTTCCCTTATGGAATGTCTGGAGGTTTTAATCCTCCCTCTCATGAAACTGTGCGTAACCTGAAACTGATTAAAGTTTCAAGTTTGCTTTAGATGTCCCGGAACTGTTTCTGCTATTTTGTGTATGATAGGGAGGCAGCTGAGCGGAGTGGAATACATAAAAATGAAAAAAGCCCCACCTCGCCAGTCAGAAATAGTTCAGTGGACCTGCAGCAGCAGTAGTTTTTGCTATATAAAGTAATTTCAAACCCATAAAAGCTCCGCAAACCATCTAACAAGGTGTTTTTATGTAGCTGCAATTTAAAAATTGTAGTCGATACATGGAGGGGTTGTAGCATGAGATAAACTTGTGAGAAGTACTTACAGGAAACATTATTTAGGCTATAGGCATGTTATCATACAACACATTTGTTTCAAAGCTGTGCATACATTTGAACTTTTTAAGGACTTAAAACCAAAGACAAAATAGTTTGATAAAGAAACTGGTTTTCCTCTGAATTTAATTAAAGTGGGGGATTTATTCTTCATTAACATTTTAGACCCCCATTGTTCCCTGCATCCCCTGCCTAGTATTGGATATGGATCAATATCATTTTTTGTTCTCAAATAAGCTTGTACTCCCCTCTCCAGCTCGTCAGCGTGGAAATGACGTGTCTCCGCACGTTTTGGCGAGCCCATAAAGGATGGACTGTCCTCTCACTGTCACACTGAATGAGAGGGTGCAAGACAACAGAAGCAGAAAGGGACAGTGGGAGCAGTGAAGACCAGGGAGACGCACGGAGGGTATAGAGATAACCGTCTCGGTTTTTGGGGAGGAAGATAACTAAACAGTGACATCATATTTACCGGAGGCACCGTGACATCATATTTACCGGAGGCGCAAAGTGGAGGATAAAACCAGGCGAGCGCGTTCTCTCTTACTGTGGGAGCGGAGACACTCAGGGGACACGCAAATGTGAGCGACGCGCACGGGGCAAACTCAGGGACCGACTCAGGTGCAGAGAAACCAAACTGGCGGCGCACTTAGGATGCAGAAGTCACCAGTGGAAGATGCAAACTTCCTCTCCAAATTTTTCTTCTGGTAAGACATGTGTTGTCCTGTATCCGAGGAGCCGGGGGTTTCTGTGGATGGCAAGGTGCAGACTTGCGGGGGAAAAACATAATGCGGATCGATTTAAATGCAAATGTATTATTTTTTTTATTTGCTCGGACTCTTAACTGGTAATTGTTATGTCATGAATAGGTTGGGTTTGATGGTGATTAATATCAGAAAGAACTTTGATTAAAGAGAAACTTCGGGCTCAAGCCCAAAGTTGCCCAAAAGTTCTTTCTGATAACAATAATTACTGCACAGGCTGTTTGGATCAAGAAACACAAATTCGCGTGTTCCATGTGTAAAATGTGCACCTGAAATGTGAGTTGTTCTCCGTTAAGGTATGTTCTGGAAAAACGCTGTCAGGGGGTGAGTAGACGCTTTTGGGGATTTGCTAAGTCCCCACTATTTTTGGAACCTCAACTCACACATTCATTGTAACGATGAGAATATTAAAGTTGGGGTGGGATTATGCCGTACATCAGCGATTTGTGACGTTTTAATGCTATTTTTACATTGTACACAATTGCAATAGACCTTATTTTACTGTTGAGAGGGCTAATTTACTGAGAGAAAAAAAATCTTCATCTGCAAAGTAACTTCATCAAATAAATGTAGTAAAAGTACAGTATTTCCCTCTGAGATGTTGTTAAGCAGAAAGTACCAAAACACAAGTAAAGTACAAGTACCTTAGCAAGTACAGTACTTAGTACTTAGTAGTTACTTTCCACCACTGCTACCAAGTTATAATCCACAGAGTTCTGTTGAAGGGTGCACTGACATGCGCTCTGTCCTCACACTAATGAGAGGTCCCAAAGAGACACAGACTTAAAAAGTCCGATGATGTAAACTACCCTATGTCACCTGGCTGGAACAGCAAACATCTGACTTTATCTCCCTTCTGTGTCATTAGTCTGACTGTGAAAGCTCAGGGATTACTTCTATTACAACCAACACCACTTTCCATTAAAGCTACCAGACACTCCAACAGTGGCTTGCCTGCCAAAGAGTGTCCCTCTAACCACAAACAAACAAAAATACATTTAATATATTCATTCATTACCTTCACCTAATTGCAAGAAAATTGATTTTGTAGCCAAGGTTTGTGTTGGATTGTATCTGTTAGCAAATGATCAAGTTCACACACATGTTTTGCCATAAATGTCCCAGTTTTGAACAGCTGATACCCAACAGTCTAATCTATTTGTTCTTTTTTTTGTGCAGGTGGACAACACCGCTGCTGAGGAAGGGCTTCAGAAAGAAGTTAGAGCTGACAGACGTTTATAAGGCTCCTTCCTATGATCAGGCAGACAACCTCTCTGAGAGACTTGAACGGTGTGTGCAGTTTACGGTTTGTTTACCACACTCATACATTGGCCGACTGTGGCTCAGGAGGTAGAGTGGGTTGTCATTTAATCACAAAGGTTGGTGGTTCAATCCCGGGCTCCACATGTTAGAGTGTCTTTGAGCAAGACACTATTCCCCAAGCTGCTCCCAATGGCAGACCATTGGTGTATGAATGTGTGTGTGTGGGTGAATGAGAGTCAAATTGTAAAGCACTTTGTCTGGTAAGGGAGAAAGGCGCTATATAAATGTAGTCCATTTATCTCCCAGCACACTGACTGAGAATTGTCATGCTGTAGCCCAGGCTCATTACATTTCATTTTTTAAGACATTTGGATTATGGTAGAACAGATCAGAAGTAGTGTTCTCCCATACTGTCAACCGATTCATTAATTATGACATTTTTGTTCTAAGATTAAATAGTACAGGAACCATTTACTATTCACACGCATTTATACACTATGGCTGAGGTTGCCGTACAAGGGCCAGGGATCCGAAAAACACTCACACACATTTACATTTACACACCAATGGCGCAGCATCGGGGGAAACTTGGGGTTCAGTGTCTTGCCCAAGGACACGTTGACATGGAACTACAGGGCCAGGAATCGAACCCCAAACCTTCCTATTGGCAAGCAACCGCCACACCCACCCAATTAAGAAGCCTCGTCTTTTACTGTGGAGGGTGAAAAGCTGTTACCTAATTGTTATCTGGATTAACTAGAGTTTGATTTAGAAATTGAGCTTGTGTCATTTAAGGGAACAAGATACAGGGGAAAACATCTATCCTTGCCCTTATCAACAAGTTAAAAATCCATTTAGGATCAGAAGGTATACTTTAATAATCCTGCAAAAAGTTTTATATACACACATACTGGCCAAAATTCCTACATGCACAAGGAGGACCTATATGTACATACATACATACATACATATATATATCTATATCGAGAGATGTCAGAGCGAGGGGCGGCTGCCTCACTGGATGCCAAGCAGTTGGGGGTTAGATGTCTTGCTCATTGGCACCTCTCCAGCTACCAGTACACACTCCGTACTTGGGCCGTGTGGGAACTTGAGCCGTCGACCCTCAAGGTCCAAGCTACTGCCACCCCCATGGGTCCATGTTATTGTTTGGTGTTCACATTGAGTGCTGGCTAAACACAATCAATGTGATATCTTAATAGCCTCTGCATCTTCAGTAAAGTTTGCCACCAGCACACAAGTCATCAATCTTAAAACGTCAAAAGTTAACATCCAAGTTTGCTGTCAGTCCCTCAGAATCAAAAACCAAAGGCTTCTTTGGAGAGCCGCCATTTTGCACCAAAGTTCAGGTGTTGCAAAAAAGGGTTCGAAAATAGACCAAGATGCAATACAGCAACAGCACATTTAAAATTCATCTTTATCTTTCATCTTTCTCTCTTCCATTTATCCTTTTCTCTTGTTTCTCCTCTCCATTGTTTCCTTTACTGTTATTACAGTACTAAGCAAATGGCACATCTTTGACAATGTTTTGTTTTCTTAAAAAAGGGAGATTCAATACTTGTTTGTCTTCTTTCTTTCTTTTCTTTTCTTTTTCCTAACAACCACAGCAGTGTCCCACATTGGCCTGGCCTCTTGGTTACCCAGGGCCCCACGTCATGCTGAATGGTGCCAACAAGCCGGTTAATGTACATCGCTGTTAAAAAGTCAACCTTTTAGAAAGGGCCGGTGCCCACCAAGTGATGAATGAGCTGTGGTGGGTGATTTTGCTTTCATTATTCCGATCAGACAAACAGTGAAGGCTTCTGGGAATGTGAACTTTACCTTCCATTAAAGCATGCTGAGTACCATCAGCCCCTTCATCACTGAGTTCAGTACACTTCAACAAGCTTTTCTGTCATGGTATTGTGTACATCAAGAGCTAGAAAGAAATATAAGTGACGTAAAAGGCTGTGTAAAATGTAAAACTGTAAAATAAGTATTTATGTTTATAAAATGAACAACCTACACGTGTAGATAAATGCTACGTTGCCATGGTCGGATAGCGTGTGTAGAAATTATTTAGCAAATGTAGTTAGATTGTGTGCAAAAAAACAGCTATTTAAAAAATATGAACACCAAATATAAAATGTACGTATTAAAAAAAAAAATAGAATTACCATCTCGAAGATCTCTGTTTTGTTTCTTTATGGCAATAAGGAGTAATTGCAGGTGTGTAGTAACCGCTCACTCTCTGGCGGGCCAACCACTGCTGGATGATGGAAAATGCGTCACTAACTTTGCGCCGCTTGTTTTTTTTTTTGCCGGGAATGGCGCCACAGACACCCAGTTTGTAATACTGCAAATAGAAGGGCTTTCCTCAGTGGACCATACACTCAATCAACATTGTGTTACCTCACTTGTTGATAGACATTGACTAAACAGACATGTATTTACATGAACAACAAGAATTAAGAGTCACAGTAGTTTTGACCTCCTCTAAGAATGTGAGTAAGGATGTGCGTGGATGAGGTTATGATGGACATGATATTTGAGTGAAATGTTGAGCATAGAAATCAGTTAAATGTGGCTGAATGTCTTTAAGGAAGGTCCGTGTTAAGGAGTTTGAAATTGTTAGAATGACAACAATTTCCCTTGCTGTATATACCTATACCAGGCAGTGCAAATAGAAAATATAAACACAGAATTGTAATGGCATCCATTGATGAAGAAACTGTATTTAATGTGGATTCATGATCCGTACCCCATTGTCTTGATAGGTTCAGTATCAGTGCTGATACTGATCTAGCAGATCAAATCAGTGCATCCCTATCTCAGCTATCTGCAAATGTTGGTAAATATACTGTACAAGGCTAGCAGCATCTTTAGCATTAGTGTTTGGAGCTTGGTAGAGTCAGTTGATATTTATCTTCAGGGTATCAATTACTACGATAGGAAAACACTTCTTACTTTGTTTTATCACTCTCTTCCTTGTTGGTGTCCCTCTCCTTTTTCACTCATTCATTCTCCTCCCCACTTTTTCTCCCATCACTCACTGTTGAACTGGTCAGCCAGATCACCCCGGTTATAAATGACTCTCAGAGAACAATGCTGCTACTTACCGTAGCTGTCGCTGCTTCCCAGGGCAGTTTGTGGGAAGTTAATCCATCTGTGTAAGAACGAGGGCAAAAAGTTAAAGCTCTATAAGGCAATATCTAAAAATACTTTTAGAAAAATCTGTAGAAATGCACATCAGAGAGAGTACCATCTTCATTATCTAACAAAGTGTGAAAACAGAAAAGCATTGGGAGAAGTGAAATTCCATCAAACAACTAATTATACTAACAGATCATCAAATTAGAAGAACAAATTAAGTAGTAATTTTACTCATATGTTTTTGTGCATTTCGTTCCACATCACTCTCCCATTGATGGCCAAAGGATTTCTTACAAAGTGAAAATCAATAAATAAATACACTACTGGCTTCTTGTTCTGTGGCTAAATCACCAGCCAACAACAGCAGGTTTGTTGCCAAAGTAGTAGTGGACAAAGAGAACAGCCGCAGCCCAACTTTGCTGGCATTTGTCTGGTAAATGTGTTATTCTCCCACCCTGCCTGTGCTGCGGTGTTGGTTAACTGTGTTGTAACTTTGTCCTCCCTGCAGAGAATGGGACAGAGAGGTGGTGTCAGCCAAGAACAAGCCCAGGCTGATGAGAGCGCTGGCCCGATGCTTCATCGGCCCTTTCACCTTCTTTGGTGTCCTCCTCTACCTTGGGGTGAGTCATGTCGATTGGTTGTCTCTGGAGGATGCAGATCTGACATAAATCAACTTAGGAAGTAGTTAACTCTGCCAAAATGGATCATACCATTGAGTTGCAGATGAAAACTCATTATTCTTATGCTCTGTTCAATATGATATTAGGTTTGTTTGTTGTTTGTTGTAAGGTAGATAGAACAAGCTTTAGTTTGAGCCATAGACTGTAGGAAAACATGGATGGAGATTACTAGAAGGAGGTTTTAAAGCTTTGATTTTTGGTTTACAACTTACAGTTATCTTTGTGAGCTGCTAGAGTCAGGAAATCCAAATCCTGGCCAATGTGATGAAGGCTAGGTGTTACTGTACAGAATCATCATTTCATCCTAGAGCATGAATTGGTTTCTTCATATTGCTCACAAGACCAACAATAAAAAACCCAAAGCATTTAATGTACAGTAACATAAAACAAGAAAACAGTAACTCCTCCAGTTTGTAACTGTAACCAGGAAATGTTTCCTCTTATTATTGATTCGAAAGTTCTGTACCCCACTGTATAAATCCTGCCGGAGATACTTATCCATCCTGCTAACAATACAATTAAATATTACATTATAATATTACATTGTAATCACAGAATAACTGTTATGTCTTCAAATTAAAAAAATGCTTTAACTATTCTTTATGTCTAGAAAACAACAACAAAAATAAGACAAAACAGGCAAACTCACATTGACACTTTTAAGACTGGGTGCTGGATCCTTAATGTAGATAATATTTAAAGGCAACACCGATGTTTTGTGCAAAACATTGCCTTTTATATATTTAAGAAACAACACAGTTTTGTATAGATACAATATTGGGTCATGACTACATTGGTTTATAAAGCATTCCCACTGTCACTGTAGCCCCAATCCTTGTTTACACACTGCTGTTTTACTGCCAGCTCCACACATATATATGTGTGTGTGTGTGTGTGTGTGTGTGTGTGTGTGTGTGTGTGTGTGCTGTGGGTGTGGTATGTGTGTGGTGGTGTGTGTGGTGGGTGTGTGTGTGTGTGTGTGTGTGTGTGTGTGTGTGTGTGTGTGTGGGTATATGTTTTGTTGTGTGTGTTAACACTGTTAACAGTGTTGGAATGGTTAGGGCCTATAGAGCCCTCACCACAGTGCCATGACGCACACAAATAACAAGCATGTCGCACCATAGTGTTGCAAACCATCCTCACTGCCCCGGAGCTATGGGAAGGTGGTGGTGGTGGTGGTGGTGGTGGTGGTGACAGCCGCCGATGTGTCACTTAGTACAGTTGGTTAGGTGGTTGTCATGACGACAAGAATGCCTGTTAGATGTTGAAGAGGCTGTGTGGAGAAAACAGAAAAGCTTTGGGCAAAAAGAATCCAAAGGAGTTTTTTTTTTTTTTTCACGTTCTTAAATATTTAGCAGAATCTTAGTTATGTTACGGCAAAATGTCAAATTGTGACATTGACGTTGATAATCTTGGTTAGACATGTTTTTTTATGTGTTTTTAATCCATATGTACTACTACGCTGAATTGTATGGAAATGCAAAATCTGATTTTTTTTGTTTTTTAAATCTGACCCATTTTTAATCACTGGCCTTTTTAATACACTAATCTCTCAATCTGTTATCATGTCTATAATTCTCTATTTGTAAATTGCTGCTTGTTGTTGTCGTTGGGATGTTCTTTTTGTGTTTTTACTTTTTATTTCATTTTCATCCATATTTATCCAGCACCTTAGTGTTTTTTTGTTCAGCACTATGGTCAGCTTAAGTGTTTTTTATTTAAACTTTACTTACTTTCTTACAGTATATCGCTAGATATATTTTCATGCAGAGCAGAATCACGCAGTAAATTAACTTTTCGAAATGATTGAAAAAAATAGGATCATACACCTTGCCAGTAATACGCACTATGGGTTTCTATTTTGAAGCTAGTTTTGACACCTTAAAGTTCAGATTTTTTACAAAGAATTGTAATTATGAGTTGACATGTATTGCTACTATAAAGAGTCATTGATGTAAAAGCAGATTAAACCAATCACCACCCCTTCTCGTATTGTCTTATCTCTTGGTGTAGGAGGCCTCCAAGACAGTGCAGCCTCAGCTTCTGGGTCGCATCATCGCCTCCTTCGACCCATTCCACGCTCCAGAACGTGAGCAGGGATACTTCCTGGCCCTGGGCCTCTGCCTTCTCTTCACCGCCCGCTTCCTCCTGCTGCAACCTGCCATCTTTGGCTTGCATCATCTGGGCATGCAGATCCGCATTGCCCTTTTCAGTCTCATATATAAGAAGGTAAGGAGAGGACAGTGTATGTATGGAACTGAGATTCTTTTTTGTGTAAAAACCTAAAACTACAACAACTTAAACAGATTAAGACAATTTTCCAACCTCAGTTCCTTTATAAGATCTATGTCTAAAATGTAGTGTCAACATGCAAAAATAAGGTCTTTTTCATTTATCCTTAAAAGTTGACATTTTGGAGTGTTATTTAAGAATCTCATTGAACTCATTGTACTCATTTGCAATGTAACGACAGTACAATATTTACCTCTGAAATGGTGTGAAGTTTGAGTGTAGAATTTGCCAAAACTTGTAGCCAGTGACAATGTTGGCCTTTTTCTCTGATCACACATGAGTCAAACACTGTCTACATAAAGCCACTGCTGTAGCAACCAGTTTTTGGAACAAAACATAACCACAAAGCTGAAGAGTAAGACCGTTGTGTGTGTCCCACTGTTTTCTTGCTATTGTCTTTAAGATCAGACAGAAGCATCAGCTGAATCCTTGTACTTTGTTTGGCATGCATGATTGAACATTCCCAGAAGCTTCTCACATGTGGAAGTCTAGTAGTGGCAATCCACAGGCAGCTGTGAGGGGCGTGGCAGCCTGGTGTCAAAGCACGGCCACGTGTCACCGGCTTCCTCTCAACCAATTCACTTTCAACCTTTTGTGCTTCTGACCTTTGACCTTTTCAGACCCTGAAGCTGTCGAGCCGAGTCTTGGATAAGATCAGCACTGGTCAACTAGTCAGTCTGATGTCCGCCCACCTCAACAAGTTAGATGAGGTGAGACTTCCCTAAACATTTTGTTAGTTTACATATACATATATTTTGCTTTTTTTTTAATTTTTTTTTTACATTTTACTCTCTGGCTGAAAACTAAAGGTGGACCGACTGTTTTCAGTCAGGGCCTGAAGCTCAGGAAAGATTTGCCCTTGAGTCAGCAAACCCGTAGGTTCCTCCTGAAAAGATATTTTATCGACGAGCCTTTACTGATTTTCCTGAGTTTTAATTTCCTTTGAACTTTGTCTTTTATTTTCTTCAATACAATGTTTTTTGATTCACTGTTTATACACCAAATTGGTTTAAAAACCTGATGATTTTATGACTTGTCTGTTTTGTTTTGCTGCCTTGTGAAGCAGTTTGCAAATAATTTATTTTTAAGATTATTTTTTGGGTCATTTTAGGCCTTGATTTGACAGGACAGCTTAGATATGAAAGGGAAGAGAGAGGGAGGAATGACATGAATCAAAGGGCCGCAGGTCGGAATGGAACCTGCAGCCGCTGCGGCGAGGACTATTGAATTTGACTTTTGAATGTGAATTGCATCCCATTGTTTGTGGGTGCAAAAATCAGTAGAGCAGTTTTGCACTCATGAGTAGCTAGCAGTAAATTTTTATGTCCACAGGAAGGATAAGGGAAAAGAAGAGTGGAAGCTCACACCCTGACTGACTTCAGTGAATCCGTTTTATTATCCAAAACAGAGCTATGTGTTCATGCTGAGGGACAATTAGATGACAATAGATCTGGAACAATACACACACACACGTGTATAAATCAAGCAAAGTATTCTGTAACTGTGATTCAGTGTTTAAAAAACCCTGATTATCTGATGAATAAATTATGTTTAACTCTAATTATGCAAAAACATAGCTGGAGGGTATTTATATGTGTATGTGCTTCTGTTTGTGTGTATAGACTGAACTCAGATATGCCTTGGGTCTCACTGAGGCGTTGAATGTGGAAACACTCTGCAACCTGCTTAAAGACAATTATCACCTGGATTAGATGTGACTTTGCCAATGCAGCACTCTCTCCCTATGACTGGTGGGGGTTAGCTAGTGTGTGTGTGTGTTTGGGTTGATTCCCTTGTAGGTGAGTGGATGAAAGGGAGCTTATTGAGGTGAGACCTGAGAGCCGAGGTCTATCAGCACAGTGCTGACTGGATGAAACTGGATTCCTCAAAAGAGAACGTTTACTTGCGTGTTTGACACATTTCTTCTTTTATTTCTGTCTTTCTTGCCTTCTACTTTTGAGCTTGCATATGTTTCTTTGTCTCGTGCGTTCAATCATTGTAATCACTCATTCATTCATTCTACTGCACTGAAAATCTTCCATTCGTAATGTGAGGGAGACGGGAATTTGATCAACCACAAAACAATTGGCAAACATTTTTACGAGTTCATAACCCTGCCAAAATGCCCTACTGGAAACCGTGCACTCTGACCTCACTGAGGTCAATTAAGATGTATCTTAATCAATCAGTTAATTTATATGTGTCACATTAAATTGTACAAGGTACAATTCCCGTGAAATGTTATCCCATCAGCTCCTTAAAATGGTGGAAGATTCATTATAAAGCAGATGAGGCCATCGGATTGGCACAAAGAAAAAGAGTAACCCAGTTGAATGGCACCGGCACTCCAGGATTCAGATAAGTCTCTCTGAAAGAACACCACATCTCACAACATCCTGCTGGAAACACGGAGGCCACACAGCTCACCGTCTGACATGGTTTTTCTTTTCTAGTAGAGTCAAATCAGTAAAGTAATACTCAAAGAAAAACATAAAGTATGTTGTAGGATCGCATATCAGACAGATTTGATCCACAATAGTAATTACACGGAGGGTGACCCGTTTAAACAGTGACAAAAAAGAAAACAATTTGTCATACAAGAGTAGCATATTTATACGCCCAACACAGGGCTATAGAAAAGGACGTCTGTGAGAAGAGAGTGCCTACATTTATTTAAATTACAATGTTTCAATCCCAGTTGGAGCTTAGTCAAGTATGCTAGGCTATTATATGAATAGTCTCTTCATAAAGTAGCCTAGTTTAGCGTGATCCATGGATTCTACTGAATTGTTTGCTCTCTATGTTTCAAACATATTTTCTCAAAACTGTCATAATACACAGTTTCTTTTTGCTGGCAGCTTAGTTAAGTGTCAACCTTTTGTTACACATGACTATGTTTCCAACTCTGTTTGTTTTTATCCAAGCTGGCTACAGCGGCCGTTCTGTTACCTTTCCAAAACTACCTTTCATGCAGTGAGTGTACCCAATGGTTCTCAACTGAGTATTCCTTGAACCTGACCTTTGACCTCGCCGTGGTCAGGAGGAGCAAAAGAACGTCATTTCCTTGTGCCAAAGTGTCACAGTATTGCACCTGTAATTAAAAGTCATATTCTGATTACAATATGTTCATTGAGGTGATCTTTGTGTACTTTTGTGTATGTTTATTCCAGAGCTTGGGTCTGGCCCACTTTGTATGGATCACCCCCCTGCAGTGTATACTGTGTGTGGGTCTGATCTGGGAGCTGATCGAGGTGAATGGCTTTTGCGCACTGGCAGCACTGACTCTGCTGGGCATCATCCAGGCCTGGCTCTCCCAGAAGATGGGGCCGCACCGGTGGGGAAACACTATCACACATCCATTAATATTATGGAGCATAAGTATCAAAATATTACATCTATACATAAACTTGTAATTGTTCTATGCCCTTGTGTCTTGCACTATATTTATGTGCATGTATATCTACTCGCTGAAAATTTCAAACATTTAGTACATACACTACAGGTCAAAAGTATGGGGCCACTTACAAATTTCCATTCCACTCGGTGTTAGACAGAATACCAGCTGATCTGAGTGGGGGGCTGATCTATTCACTAATCTGATATAATTTATAAAAAAGTAACTGAGAAAACATTGGAGAACCCTTTTGCAATTATGTAAGCACATAATGTAATATGAAAACCGCTGCGCTGGTTAAAAAAACAATGCAACTGATTTCAACTGGTATTCTGTCTACAATGGAGTGCAATGGAAATTTTGAAGTGACCCCAAACTTTTGACCGGTAGTGTATATTATTTTTCTCCTGATAACTTTGTAACTTCTTGTCTAAAAAGTTTTTCCATATACCGTATACATATTTAGCTGTTACTTTCATATTCACATACAGCGCATATTCATATGTTATTGTGCATGTAAGCATGTTTGCAGCTGCATGTTGTGATATGCATGTTGATGCTTGTATGTATTAGGCTGGGTATTGCCCATTATTTCCCAATTCAATTTTGATTCGCAATGTCCCGATTTGATATCGGTTAGGTTAGGGAATTTTCAGTTACAATACCAATTTTGCTTGGATATAACGGCACATTCTCAGAATGTATGATGTAAATTAAGCAATATCAGATCACTCAAACAAGGATAGATTTTCATTGGAGAATAGATTATTTTTTACCCAGCACTGATATGTATGAATTCATTCATGCTCGCACATGTGGGCCTACTGTGACCTTGTGAATTGCTGTGTTTGTGTTTTGTGCGTATGATGCTGCTGTAAGTTGGTAACGTACAACTGTGTCCTGTAAACAGGGTTGAGCGAGGAGTGATGATCAGCCGCCGCCTGGCTCTCACCTCAGAGATTGTGGAGAACATCCACTCTGTGAAGGCGTACGGTTGGGAGGAGGTGATGGAGACCATCATCAAGAACATCAGACAGTAAGACCCCAAAACACACAACCACTTTACCCAAAAGGAACATCTCCAATTTTCTTTACTTTTAATACCTGACCATTGTTTAACAATGTATCTGCAGGTCATTTAAAGTCTTTAAATACCTAAAAGCTGTTAAAACATCCTAAAAGCTATTAGCTAAAGTGTATTGGACGATTTAAGGCCACTTTAACATTTGTATTGAATGAAATAAACCTTTATTGTTGATGATTACAGTGTGGAGACTTGGAGCAGCATTGCTCAAATCAAACGTGTTCTGCATAAAGTACAGCCCCTAATCTTTTAAGTCATCAATCTCTCCAGTATCTTTTTACATGCTATTATTTATATTGATGATGCTATAGATGTATAGTAATAAATGGAACTTAACAAGGAAAATGAAACAAGAGAAAGAGAGTCAGCCGACATCACACTAAGAAGGCTTCCACTGTGGCGTAGAAATGGAATCAAGCTGGCGTGAAAATTGAGACAGAGATGTTAAAACATGTGGTGAACGTGCAGAACCACACTGAGGTCACTGGTGGCTGTCAGAGCCAGAATCAGGATCACTGCAATTCAAGAACAATAAACATACAGGAAGGAGTTTTGATGTCAATGTGCAGAAATATTTTTGATAACTATCAGAGCTAACAGGGAGCCACCAACACTTCACATTTACACGACAATAGCGTCATGATAAACTGACATGTTGTTCACCAAAACGCCTTTTTGGACGTCGGTTGTTTCTAGGAAACAAAAGACAGCTCCCATAATTCTCAGTATTCAGGCAAGTCTGTGCAATGTTGCTGAAATCAATAGTATGATATGAATAGAAATGGGTGTTTTTGTACAAATGTAAGCAAAAATCACATGTAAAATCAGGAGTCTTTATCCTTTCATTCAGTCAACAAATCAGCAATGAAGCTTTATTGTAGTAGTAATATTTATATATGTATTGTGAAATAAATAATCTTCTTCTGTCTCACTTCCTCTTTCTCGTCAGGGACGAGATGACGCTAACGAGGAAGATTGGGTCTCTGCGTTACTTCTACAGCGCCTCGTACTTCTTCTCCGCCATCTTGGTCATCGTGTCTGCCATCGTGCCGCACGCACTCAGTAAAGGCATCATCCTGCGCCGGATCTTCACCACGGCTTCCTACTGCATGGTGCTGAGAATGACGCTGACCCGCCAGCTGCCAGGGTCCATCCAGATGTGGTACGACACGCTGGCACTGGTCAAGAAGATCGAGGTGGGTTCAGGGAAGTGGGGGGGGATGTCATTCAACAAATTTAATCAAAAATTGTATAAATGATACTGATGTACCTGTTCCTGCTTTGTTTTCTCCAGGAATTCTTGATGAAGGAAGAATACAGAGTGCTGGAGTACAACCTGACCACCACTGAGCTGGAGCTGGTCAACGTGTCGGCATCCTGGGACGAGGTTTGTTCAACTCTGTGTCAACTGAATGTGGTACTTGGTATAAATGTTCAGTGTATTTCTTCAACATATAGCCAAACAAAATCCAAAAGATTAGTCTGTATTTCTGGACAACTTTCAAACCTTTCTGGATGATATCCTGTAACATACAGGGCACTTAAAACAAAGATCCCATTCTTCTCAGAAGAAAATATAGACTGCTTGTATTTCTTGACAACAGAAAAAAGTTTTAGTGATTTTTAGTGCCATGACCAGGGTACCCGCGGGGTCTTAACAGTATTAAATAAGTACTACATTTAATATTCTAAAAGGCCTTAATAGTATTGAATTTTATTTACAAAGTCTTAAAGTATGTTTACAAAGTTCTTAAATTTTGTGTTGTTCTTCTGTAGGATTACATTTCTGACTGTAACGTCATAAATAAATATTTTGCTTGTGCAATGTTTTAATTTAGTCCGTTTGGTGTAACTTAGATGTTATATGACAGTACAGGTACTGATTACGTCACTGTTTTGCTTCCCTGGCTCTGGCGCAAATCAGTCAGTTGTTAGGAAAGAAAACAAAATGTCTCGCACCATGCTACTAACCAGCTAATGTTAGCTCGTCTGCTCAGAATAGGCAAATGTCTGGAGATCTGGCCGGAGATGCATTCAAGGCTAATGGCAAAGGTGAAGAGATCAGCACAACGAGCTTATTGTTGTGCGAGTCTGTCCGATTATGGCTAGCTCAAACTCTCCTCTGTAACGTTACTTGGTAAATAATTCCTTTTTCGGGTTTAAATCCATACAGATCCTATGTGGTATTAAAAAGGTCTTAAAAGTCTCAAATTTAACATGGAGAATCCTGGGGGTACCCTACATGTCCACATCATGCAGTCTGGTGAAGATCACTTAGGGTGCAGCAGCATAGGAACTGATCCCAGCTGGGGTATGCAAAAACAAAGACAACTTTGTGCAATCTCAGAATTGATAGATTATCAAAATCTTAAATTTGGAGCTAGTATGATGTTAGAATAATAATCAATAATCAATAATAATGATAAGTTAAAAACAGTGTTTCCATTACATATGTAGTCTGTAAACTTGAAAAAAAGATTATCTTTATCTGACTCTCAAATGTCAATATTGGTATTGGACCCGATAAATCCAGTATCAGTCAATTTATAGTACATTTACTATAAGAGAGAAAGTAAAACTCCTGCAACCTAATCCACCATGCATTACAGGTATAATAGCTATTTTCTCACCATCACTGGGAGTGGGTAGTATAATCTTATCTATAGGCAGAGGCTGTAAACTTCGTCGAACAGGTGTGATTTAATGACCACCCAATGCCGTGAGAAAACGAGCATCCGATTCTGTTTTTTTCCGTTACTTTGCATAATTAATTATCCCAGTGTCGTCACCAAACTTTGCCTTTGTTGGGAACACGCTGAATCTCCCTTTGAGATTCGGAGTTGTGTTCATCACCTAATTCCCAGATTCTTCTCTTGCCTTCTTCTCTTCCTGGAATGTGCCATTCTGCAATGAATGGGAGGGGTGTAGGCTTTCTTTACTGCTGATAGAATGTACGTCAGCGCATTAGAATGTGAATTGCACAGAGAGACCTATACAAACCGCAGCAAATCCCGGCATTAGAGGAACGGTGACCCATAAAATGTCACAGGGGTCAATCATTAAGCCGACCAGTCAAGCCGAGTTCCCTTTTTCTAACAGTGATGTGTCACCCATTAATCTCTACAGATGCAGTGACAGATGAGGTGAAACAAGGCCACTGTGAGACTTTGGGAGCTCTTCCCATGTCTTTGGAGAATCTCTTGTTTCTCACGGCAGTTTGGCCCTGTGTCACGAAGCACAGCCTGACGACACACTCACTCAGCCCAGTACAGACAGCTATTTTAACTAAACGACAAACTACAAATGGAGTACATCCCACGCACATGTACACACACAGAAATATGTGTACTTAGGCATAGTATGGTGTTTTAAAAGTAGTGTTTTAAAAGTAGACTGCAATGCCCCAAAGCATTAGGCACTGCGTCCTAATATAGTAGAATAGAATATAATGTAGGAAAATCTGAGAGCTTTATTTATGTTTCATGTAAAATCTCAATAGCAACTGTCCGATTATTCAAATGCCATGTGTGAAGCACACACCTTTATTCTATGTTTCAATCTACCTGCACATTTTAAGATTGATTTATTTTATTAGGACAATGCACATTAATTAACATTTCTGTAAATGCGTTAGTGTTAGCCAGTCGACTAATTTCAAACTGGGGTTCTCCCAGTTGAAAACTCCACACAGACACTGTGTTGCACAGAGAGACCTATACAAAATTGCAGCAAACGCCACACAGATAGGCCCTGCCCGGACCGGGGATTGAACTCTGCAGTGCCAACATGCTGTGAGGCAGAATTGCTAACCACTGAGCCACCATGCTGCTTTTGAATTTGTACATTAAAAAACTAAAGGAAAACTTCACGGACTGGGAGAAATGGCTAAATACTAACTATGTTTCAGTATCTTTATATCGTTTTTGGTGTTCGTTCATTCCATTAAAAACAGTAAAGACTCTGGTTTTGAACTCTTTTGCAGGGCATTGGTGAGCTGTTTGAGAAGATCAAACAGGAGAACAAAGCAAACGGACACCTGAACGGCGACGCTGGCCTCTTCTTCACTAAGCTCTACGTAACACCTGTTCTCAAAAACATCAGCCTGTACCTGGAGAAGGGCAAGATGCTGGCGGTGGCTGGATCCACTGGCTCAGGGAAGGTAGGTCAAAGAAATCATCTCAAAGTGTCCTCGAGCAAGGCACTGAAGCCCTACATGCTGTCTCATCTCTATGTGAGAGCGAAATTTGAATGCCTAAAAAAAACTACATAGGAGAATAACGTGTGACCAGTGTGTTTTCCCTCCAGAGTTCCCTGCTCATGATGATCCTGGGAGAGTTGGTGCCATCGGAGGGTAAAGTCAGACACAGCGGTCGCATCTCCTACTCACCACAGACTTCCTGGATCATTCCTGGGACGATTCGAGACAACATCCTGTTTGGCCTGACATATGACGAGTACCGCTACACCTCCGTCATCAAAGCCTGTCAGCTGGAAGAGGTACCTTTAATTTACTATATTCTTTCTTTTTCTTCTTTACTATTCTGCAGATGAAGAGGATTTCTGTAGGTATGTTCAACCATGGTGGCTTTTGTTGCTCATTTAAACTACACACATCGTCTGCTTTTTATTCCAAACTTAACCTTAAACAAAATTAAATCACTTCTGTTATAGCAGAGGATGTTTTGCTGAAATTGTCAAGGTGGTTAATTGTGCAGCCTGTCAATGTTTTATCCCTGGCTATAATATTTCCATAAAAACGTCTGCATCCTAATCAACTACACAATCTAGTTAATACGGTCAGGGAGCTACAGACATTCATATTTTCCCAAAAATATGAATATAAATACTCCTCTTTGGTTGAGAACACAAGTATTTGGAGCATGGCCAACATACAGACGGACCACACGAGTGTTCAAAACCCACAAACAAAATCTGACTTAATATACATGTTCTATGCTGCAATAGATATTTTGATACTTTTTAAATGCCTTGAAAACTGTTCAACACTGAAATCATTGTAACTGACATTAATTGAACACAAAAAAGTAAAAAGAAAGTTAAAATTGTCAATGAATTAGGGAATATGTTGAGTCACTATAAATCAGCCACACACAGTAGCAACATGTTTTGCTATAAAAATGTCACAAAGTATTACTTTTAGTTACTAATAACTTAGTGTTTCATAGCAGTTTTCTCTAATATATTCATCCATGCCATCGCACCGAAGCTCACTTGTCCGTTTGGAGCCTCTGCAAGGCATCAAGCAGGTTCAGGTTTCCCCAGCCCACATTTAAACCCATTATGTCCCTCACACACACAAAGACACACATGCTTGCACATTTTCTGTCTCTTACACTGATACACACACACCAACACACACTTGCACTCTCATAAGCCTCAGTGTTGAGTGACGGTGCCCTCAGCAGAATAATGTCTCCTCTTTTTTGCTTTGGAGAGCTCACCTTATGTCACTGGGATGAAATGTGAGCTTGTTGGTTCCCAGTGACGGACATTTGCAACACAGACGAGCTGTATTGGCAAACCATCAGATCACTGGGCTTGTTGGGCCTGTGATTGTGGAGCAAAAAAAACATTACTCTTATGTAAAGTAGGTGTTTATTATGGTGTGAAATCCCAAGAAATAATGTAATATTCTTTCTGCATATAGGGCTGCTCAATAATGGAGAAAAAAATCCTAATCAATTATTTTGATCAAAATTGAAATTACGATAATTATTATTTATCTTTTAAGAGATTTTTTGTACATGTTAGGCCTTTATTTATATAGGACAGCTGAAGATGTGAAAGGGGAGAGAGGAGGAATGACATGCAGCATACCTCTATATATGGGCGCCTGCTCTACTCAGGTGCCCAATCCTGATTATTTAACACGTAAAAAACAGATCAACAGTAAAAACACCTTGAACTGTAGAAATTTCCCTCAATACTTCCCCTGAAATCAAAATCATGATCAAAGTTTGATTAATTGCACAGACCTAACTGCGCACGCATCTACAGATTTACTAAATGCATTTGTTCTTGGGGATTTGCAAAGTCTCTGTAAATTATAATGTGTGGTCTAGACCAGCTCAAATTAGTTTGATGTAAACTCTTTAAGAATTTGATTTTGACTCATTTTCTGATTTTAATTTCCTTTCAGTTCATAAATAGGATGTGTATAATAGTTAAAACAGTTATTAAATAAACAGTTATATAAAGAAGTTCTTTAATTCTTTTTTGGGAACTAAAAAGGCACTCTGAGAGCGCAGACCTCCGTCACACAGTGTGCATTTTCATTTCTCGAATTGTTCCAACACCACAAGAATGCAGCACAAATGTCACATCTCACAATGATAGCAAAGGTGAAAAATAGTAATTTAATTCATACTTGTTATTAATTCCCAGTAGGGAAATTTCAAATTACACTCTGTTATTACACACTACACACAGGCATACACACACACACATGCTCAGGTCCTTCACATGCACAAATGGAGAGATGTCAGAGTGAGTGGCACCCTTTCCAGCAGTTGGGGGGGAGTTCAGTGACTTGCTCAATTGCACCTTGGCAGTGCCCAGGAGGTGAACTGACATCTCTCCAGCTACCAGTCTACACTCTGTACTTCGAAGCATACAGGGACTTGAACCAGCAACCCTACGGTTTACCAACCAAACTCCCTATGGACTGAGCTGCTTCCACCACCATTTGTGTATCCACCCCATGATTTGGTTCCTCTCAAATGTAAGGGCTTTTTCATTGGCCCATGCTACACTCTTCCACCAAATTATTTTCATGTTATTTATACTGAAATCGCTTGAGTAGCTCACGCAGAGGGTTATGTCATCATATTTATTTACTACCACACACTGTCTCCTGTGGCACTGACAATACCTCAGTAGATTTGTAAAAAAAAAAAACGGCCTCCATTTATTCTTTGAGGAGAGGTGTCAGTGAAACGGGACTAACAAAAGCAATGTGGAGAGGAGACACACTGTCAGTTCTGCTGTATATTGTATGGAAATGCCAGGAGGTGCTTTGATTGTAAGTGTTGACTGACAATCAGCCTCTGAAAAGCAGCTCACCATTAAACAACGTCGTGGCAACGAGCAATGTGAAATGATGTGTTACTATTTCATGTCTTCCACGTATTAGACATACTGTCTGGGGTGACAGTAAGTACGTTTTTAAACTAGTGCTTTAATATTTTTTTTACCTTTTATCACAATTTTCGAAAGTTAAAAATATTTACAAATAATCTCAATTTTTCAAAGCATCATTGTGATTATTTTTATTGAAAGTCACAATGTATAATATTTCTGATCAAATACATTTAAGGCTTTTTTCATATTTGAAAACTGAAATTCTTCCGTAAAACTACTGCATTTTATGTTTCTTTAAATGAAGTTAAACTCCTTAACGGCAATGTTTACACTAGTCACCTTTGACAGCATCATTAGTTGTGTTAGTTATAGTTTTAGCCATTGCTCTGTGAGACCTGTTAATCAGTAGGAGAGTGATCTCGTTTCGTTTCGTTTATTTCACACGTCATTATTGTACATTCAGACACAATTCCATGAGGCACAACAATCCTATACAGGACGCATGAAATGGGAACCCCAAATAAGCTACTAAAAGCTTTTCAGAGGTGGCCCGAAAACAAACACACAACAACCAACACACCTCCAAAACTCAATTACCATAGACAAACAAAACAAACAAAACCCAAACAACAAATAAACAAACAATCCCAGCACAAATTGTAGCATTTATAAAATGATCAACAATATGAAGAAAGCAATTTTTCCTTGACACGTTTCTTAAAGATGGAGACAGAATGCAACAATTTTAAGTTTTCCTCAAGCTCGTTCCAAATCTGCGGTCCCCTACAAACTATACTCAGGCTCGTACATTTTAACCGACGTTTTTTACCAGTAATTCGGTATTTTCCCCTTGTATCATAGGTATACATAGGATCTCATATAAATGAGAAGTGAATTCTCATCATTGGTCATAAATAATAAGATGCTAGGCAGCATAGGCTCTGTACTAATTTTCTCCAAAAATGTGTTACCAATAACTCTTAAAAGTACCAGTTCTCAATGATCTGCCTTATAAAATCACTTTAAGAGGCTAGAAATGACTAAATAAAATAGAGAGAGTAGACAAAGGTAAAATCCCCAAGGCAACCCTGACAGACTGGACTGACAACTAGAGCAGATTTCTCCAGACAGAGACGAGGCGTTTAGTGGGCTTGTGACTGTAATTCTTTACTATTGTTACCCCCTGAAGCACCAGACAGACTGCCATGGGGGGTCTTTGGACTGTAAACTCATCTTTTGCCCCCAGCCTCTAGCTGCTGGCCCGGCAGGTGCTTTTTGTTCAGCGTGAGACACACATGTCTTTTTTTTCTATGCTGCCTTATTTTACAAGCTGTTAAACAACCTGTTAACTTGATCCCCTATGCGCTCCTCTCAGGACAGCGGAAGCTGCCTTTAAAAGGTAGGAAGTTTTTAATGATGATAAACTTGTCTGTCACTTCATCCTTATTGGTGTGAGCGTCTATTTTCATTATCACTTACCACCAAATGCACTAAATGACATGTGGCTGTCCCATCTGTGGTTTGTGCTTTTTGCTTGGTTTCAACTTGGACCATGCATCTCTGATCATATGAACATGAATTTCTACCACATTACTTTAATTAAAAGGGTTAACATCCTGTAACAGATGTCTTGGTGGTGTGGCATATTTTGTGCATATGCAGTACTGAGAACCACTACTATGAAAAAAAATGTTTTTGGGTTAGCTTTTTTATAGGTGCAGTTTCATAAAACTCAAACAATGTATTTTGTGCGAAATAAAGACTCAATACGTATCACTACAGTATATTTGAATCCATTCAAAGTGTTCATATTTTTGTCTTTAAAGATATACTTGGTCAGATGTTTAAGGGTGGAATACCTTGGTCACCATGTAGAAAAGAATTGAAGAAATAAGATATGCAGATGTACAGAAGAAGAGGCCGTCAGATATTTCTCAAAAAGATGGTTTGACTGTCCTCAGTGTCAATGTTTCTTTTGCCTTATTGCAAAACTCTGTGGAATGTATTGTACAGTTCCTCTTGCTGTTTGAATAACAGACCCTCTGACCCTTTGTTTTCCTCTCTAGGACTTTGCCTTGCTGCCTGAGAAAGACAAGACACACCTCGTCGAAGGAGGGGTGACCCTGAGCGGCGGTCAAAGGGCTCGCCTCGGCCTGGCCAGGTACTTCCTGTCACAGCATGCTTCATTAACCCCTCTTACCCGTCAGCACTTTCCACCTCTGCTAATTGGATATGATTACAGTCTTTCCTTTGTTCAATCTTTTATGTGTTGTTTTGCAATGGACACGAATAGAACATGAAAGATAAAGAGCTCAGAAGAAATAAAGATAGCACAAAGTGAGTTGTTTTGTGTCTTTCTAGAGATCATCAGTTTGTTTACTAGATTATGTGGTGTTATGGTTCAATAATAAAGAGTTTTTTTAAGATTAATTTTTGGGCATTTTTAGCCCTTTATTGACAGGACAGCTGAAG
>NC_045740.1:17115526-17129451 GCF_008692095.1 Etheostoma spectabile
AAGGGGAGAGAGAGGGGGGAATGACATGCTGCAAAGGGCCACAGGTGGGAGTCAAACCTGGGCCCGCTGCGTCAAGGAGTAAACCTCTATACATGGGCACCAGCTCCACCAACTGAGCCATCTGGGCGCCTGTAAATAGGAGTTTGATTCCCTTTTTTCTAGGAAAGGGAGAAAATATCCACTGCTCCACAGTGCATGGATCAAAGAGAGCTCGTCACGGAAAATAACTGACAGTAAAACACACCAGACGGCATTTATCTCACTTCTGCAACATTTATCAGCTGCATACACATTGTGTAGTTTCACAATAGAATTAGGGCCATAAACTAATCACTTTCATCATTATCATCACTGCTACCACTTCCAGGAAAGTGCAGGAAAAAAGGTTGAAAAGTTAGCAAGTATTAGAATTTAATATCTTTGGCAATGCTTCAATTTACAGTATATGTTCCCAAAATTGCAAGTAATCAAGCCGCTACTGACCATAATCATGACCTGCCCACACTGATAACCATCTCCTATCATTCTTATCTGTGTGTTTGTCTGCCTGCAAACACAGTAGTTATTGTGTTTTATGGTCTGACGTTTTAATTGACGAGGGCTTTCTATGGCCTCTGCAGAGCTCTATTACTGCATTAAATCGGTGTGTAGGTTACAACAGTCTCTCATTATCCCATGCATTATTTATGGTTTTATTATTTATTTATTTTTGGGTTTCTGGCATCAATTTGCAGCCATTCATCTGTTTGGCTTCTGCCATTGCTGTTAACATTCACTGGAATTGATTTATTCTCCCAGGGAGCTGACTTCATCATTTACGCTGTTTTGTTATTCAATTTTCCACCCTTCTCTGTGTCTTTCTTTCTATTTTCCCAATATTCTCGATTTCTCTGATATTAAAATTTTTCCCAGTACAAACTTGCGTATGTGTGTTTTCTCCCTAAGGGCTGTGTATAAAGATGCAGACCTCTACCTGCTGGATGCACCTTTCACCCACCTGGACATCGTGACAGAGAAAGAGATCTTTGAGAAGTGTGTATCCCAACAGAGAGTCTTTCATGTGGAGGAGGTGGGGGTGGTTAAGCTGAAAGTTTTAGGTTGAAGGTCAAGGTTATCTCTTGTTGTCTCAGACACAAGTCTCGGGTTGACTGTGGTGAGTCACGGCTGCTTGATCACACTGCATCCTTATCAGGATTTGCAAGTTGAACAAAAGGGAATTATCGTTTGACATAATGTGGACTTTGGCAATCTTTTAGAGTGGAAATGCAGGCAAAACATTTTTGTTATGTAGGAAAGACTGAACAGAGTTATGGTAATAACACATTAGTTAGTAACTCGTTCATTTTGAGGACTGGTTTGACCCTTGTTTCTTATAAAAACATCCTTTGCTTGACAGTCAGGCTTGGTAAAAAAAATAAAAAAATAAAAAAATGTAAAAGTTGATACATGAGTTGATACTTTTAAATCTCCATTTTCTGTATCACTGCACAGATGTGTCTGTAAACTCATGGCATCCAAGATACGCATTGTGGTCACCAGCAAGTTGGAGCATCTCAAAAGAGCAGACAAAATCCTTCTGCTGCACAACGGCGACTGCTACTTCTACGGCACCTTCTCCGAGCTGCAGGACAAGCGCCCTGACTTCAGCTCCCTCCTCCTCGGCATGGAAGCTTACGACAACATCAACGCCGAGCGCCGCAGCTCCATCCTCACAGAAACTCTTCGCAGAGTCTCCATTGATGAAACCGCTGGCTTCCGAGGCCCAGAGACAATTCGCCAGTCGTTCCGCCAGCCACCTCCTCCGCTGATCGTCTCCGGATCCCAAGGCCATGCTGGAGGTGATGGCTACCCAGAAAAACGCAAACAGTCCCTCATCCTCAACCCTCTGGCAGCTGCTCGCAAGTTCTCCTTCATCGGGAACTCCCAGCAGTCAAATACTCCCCAGTCCACCACGATAGAGGACGGGGTTCGTGAACTCTCCGAGAGGAAATTCTCTGTAGTACCCGAGGATGATCAAGTGGAGGAGGTGCTCCCCAGGGGGAACTTGTACCATAATGGGTTGCAGCACCTTAACGGGCAGCGGCGCCAGTCTGTCCTGGCGTTCATCACCAACGCTCAGGGCCATGCGCGCAGGGAGCAGATGCAGATGCACTCCTCCCTCAGAAAAAAGCTGTCCATCACGCCGCAGTGTGACCTGGTGTCCGAGCTGGACATTTACGCCCGCCGCCTCTCCAAAGACAGCGTTTATGACATTAGTGAGGATGTGGATGAAGAAGACATGGAGGTAGAGCTTTTGTAGACCCTTTTTCAAGGCATATTAAAGTGCATAAATAGACACATTTTTATGTTGAGACTTCCAGAATAATTGTTTTCTTCACCCTAATTATAATGACATGTGAACACTAACAACATGTACTTTACGTCACATTAAAGTTTGTCTGGATATATTGTCTGGTAGTCTGTATGGTAAAAGAGCTTGCTTCTTCACAGCAATGCTTTGCAGATGAACGTGAGAACATCTTTGAAACTACCTCATGGAGCACATGCCTACGCTACATCACCACCAACAGGAGCTTAGTCTACGTCCTTATTTTTATTGTCTTGGTCTTTATCATTGAGGTAGTCACAATGCTAAAGTTTTTTTTACATACATGAATTATATTTGATCAAACAATTAATAATACTTTTTTTTCTTTCCACAATAGGTTGCTGGTTCAGCCATTGGCATTTTCTTCCTTACTGAGTAAGTGTCATGTTTCATGTTCCTTGAGACACTGAGACTAAAACAGAAGACGACACAACTGCCTGTGTTGTTCCAGTCTGCACTGGAATCCTGTCCTGTCTGCATTTGCAGTATTTGCCCCCCTACAGAAATCCTAAATACTCTCACGAATTTTGCTTTGACAAAAGTATTCGGTGGCTTAATTACTTTTTAACAAACATTTAAACAATTCTTTTGTAATGCATGCTTTTGGAGTAATTTTCTCTAACAAACTAAACAGTACAATATTTGTTTAAACATATGAATGTTATTTATGTTAAACATCTGTTAAGTCAAGGAAATTCCCATTTGGTTATATTCTGGAGGAACTAGTGCTTTTAAAAGTTGATTCCTAATGGGTGTGCAGTTCGGTGTTTGACGTATGAAGTATCATATAGCGCTGTGGTTCTTCAACATTTTTCAATAATGTACCCTCTGTGAAATATTCTTGGTGCCAAGTACCCCCTGACCAGTGCAAATCATTTTTTTTTGGGGGGGGGGAAGCCTGTATTAAGAGGTACATTACAGCGCTGCACCACCCCTGTCTGATTGATTAAACAGCAACTTAAAAACATTTAAATGCCACTTTAAATGTTTAAAATATATTCCTAATTTAATGTACTAGTATAAAGACATAATTCTTCAGGGAATTATGCATGACTGTTTTTTTTAAATTAACATATTAAATTTAAATTACATTGAAATAAATTAAAAATATCTCATGTACCCCCTGCAGTGCTCCAAAGTACCCCTAGGGGTACGCGTACCCCCATTTGAGAAACACTGATAGAGCGCATGCATATCTCAGCCATTCCACAATTTTTGGAACTGTTATGTTAGAAATTTAAGAGTTTATTGGTGCAAACTAACTTGTACTCTAGTCTCCTGATTAGCAGCCCGGCTACAGTTTAGCTTGTGTCTATATTTTGGACTAAAATTCAGACTGTGTTTCATTCTTCATCCTTTGCTTTGTTCTACCAGAAAGATCTGGAAGGACAGCACCACCCCTCCATCTCCAAACTCCATCGATGAGGAGCATCACAACACCTCGTCGCCCGCCGTCCACAGGGGAATCATTGTCACACCAACAAGCGCGTACTACATCATCTACATCTATGTGGCCACATCGGAGAGCGTGCTGGCCTTGGGATTCTTTAGGGGCCTCCCGTTAGTGCACACATTACTCACTGTGTCCAAAAGACTGCATGAACAGATGCTTAGTGCTGTTCTACGAGCCCCCATGGCTGTGCTCAACACCATGAAGACAGGTGATTTTCTTAATTTTTCAGTTTACTTTCTTAATATTTTTAATATTTATTTTTAACTAGTCAAAGGTTCAAATGTTGTGAATGGGTTAAAATAATTGATTCTCCAATTAAAATTGATCTTTGTTTTGAGTGATCTGATATCGATTAAAAAAATCCCGAAATCGATCTTTTAATATGTACCTTTTCACCATGAAATATAAGTAAAAGGACTTTAAACTAACTTTTTGCGGGTCAATTCTTAATGTAAACATTTACATTACTCACTGTAAAAACATTTGAGGGTTGCTTCTTGCTTGTACAATTTAACGCATAAGTGCTCTGAGAATCTCTTTTATATCCAAGTATATTGGCATAGTAACTGACATTTCCCTAACCTAATGGATATAGGTGTAATCGTTGGAAATCATTGGTGATACCCAGTCCTAGTTGTGGTACAGTATACATGTATTCACCTGTAGACTCACATCTGTTTGCCAGATAAAGTACAACGCTGGTGTTGTATTTCACTACAATTACTTTGTCCTAATTTTCTTACTTGTTGTTTCCTCTTTCAGGCCGGATAATGAACAGATTCACCAAGGACATGGCCACCATAGATGACATGCTGCCTCTGGTGCTGTTTGACCTCATACAGGTATTTACAATGGATGGTGTAACACAATATATTTAACAAAGTTTCAAGGTTGTATTAGTCACACACTCAACATACTGTATCTACATTGTGCAGTGGAATGCTGGTTTGCCTCCTCCAGTACTCCAAAACATCTCCAACAATTAAATGTATAACAAAGATGTTATGTGCAAATACATGCAAAATTATATATTAAAGCCTCTGAACACTCACACAGGTGATTTCAGTTGTTCTGGCTGATTAGACCTCTGCTGAGGTTGAAAGTCTGCCAGAGCTTTGATGGTAATTTATTATGTCACAAATCTCACCTACCAAGGCAGACAAACACACACAAATCATTTGTCCTGCCCTAACAGGTGCAACAAAGCTAACAAATGTCATAAATCAGCCTATACACAGCCAAACAGTCCTGGGAACAGGTCTAATCAGCCATATTAACTGAAAACACCTGTGTTGCTCTTCAGAAAAAATATATACCGTATTGGTAGTTTCTTCCTGGAAATACGTAAAAGTGGGGTTGTCTTGTATTTGGTGTCTAGACTTTCAACTGTTCAAGTCGCAGAGGCTGCTTGTAGAACGTAAGGCGTGTTACCTGTTTCAACAGCTAATAGAAACGTCAGCTGGTAAAGTCATCTATAAACTAGAGAAATAAAATGATCCATAATCCATTTTATTTTAATGTTACTAACAGCTGGTCAAAATGGCAGAGTTTTAGACGGAACCTCAACAACCGCCCGAGAGCACGATAACGTTATAGACAAGCAAGATAGAGAGCGTCTGAAGAGAGAGTGCAAACAGCCAGAGAAAGTCTTACCGTGGTCCTCATAGCAGCCGCTTCCAAAAGATAAATACAAGATTTGGTTTTCAAAAAGTAATTTCCCAAAAATGAGTCTTGAATGAGGTGGGGTCGTTTTATAATCAAGGTCGTCTTATATTCGGACCAATTTTTAGCACATCCGTTTTGGGCCTATGATTGCGGTAACTCCGCCCTGACCGGAACAGTAATATTTAGTAGTAAAAATGTAACATAGTAGCGACGTAGCTTCACATTTAAATTTCCATCTTTGTACTTAATTCCTACTTGAAAAAAAGCTAACAAAACAAGGCCCAATGAGAGCAAGGGCCTTGATGTTTGTAAATTGGAACTGAATGTGAGGCTGGTTTGAACTGATGTTTACAAATGGATTGTGGTGGCACCTGGATTGTGGCTGAACCTGCTGTTGTGGTCCTGCTCAATGCCCACAGCTACTATTTATTATTTTTTATTAGTCATAGTTCTATTATCTTCATTGTTACTACAATTAGACCCATTGCTATACTTATGAGTCATATTTCTATAATTGTTATAGTTAGGTAATATTGTGCTTGCTGTGTGTGTCTCTCTCTCTCTCTCTCTCTCTCTCTCTCTCTCTCTCTCTCTCTCTCTCTCTCTCTCGCTTATTAATAAAGAAATCAAGTAATTATTTTGTAACTTGTTGTACACTGATAATTCTTCTCTTCCGCTCTCACCACAGCTCACCTTGATTGTTACGGGTGCCATCTTCACCGTGTCCATCATACGGCCTTACATCTTCATCGCTGCCATCCCATTGGCTGTCATCTTTGTTATCCTCAGGAAGTACTTCCTACGAACTGGACAACAACTCAAGCAACTGGAGGCTGAAGGTGAGAGTGTTGCATGAGTTGTGTATGTGTGACATTACGCCTATATATTAGTAATCACTTTTTCAATGCGAAGAGACATAAGTACCAGAAAGGACAAGCAAATGAAAGCTGCTTCTCATCATAGCATTGCATGGGAAGTTGAGTACTGACCTTTTCATACAAAAGAAAAATAAACAATGTAAATCCAAACAAAATATGGTAGAAATTGGGTGGAACAGCATGGATGCTATTAATTATCTTAATTTTCAAATGTGGATTTACCTAAAAAATGCATTCTGAATGCAAAACTCTAAATGCTTTCTTACAATGCTGTGCAGTCTTCTTCTTTTTAAAATGGGTCTCGCTGATTTGTTTGAAAATGTCCATCTTGCTAAAGTATCTCTGAGTAACAGGCTGAATTCTCACAATAGCGATAGCTCTAATCTACTCCTGAAGATTAATTAAGTTTAATATGTTTGATTTCTCTTTTATTTGAAGACATATTGAGGGTAAGAGGGAAAAATAACACAAAGTTTGAGAGGGGGCGGGACAGCCACAGTCATCATAACTGCTAGCAGGGCTGGTGGATGGCCCGGGCCAAGGGGGCAAAGGTCTCACTGAGGGGAACAAACACATGACAGAGGAAAGGTTGAAGGAGAGGATGGATGGGCTGCCTCAGAGGGGCGGGAACAGTTTAAGGAAGTGAGGCAGGGCGAATAAACAAACCGTTATTCTCCAATTAACAAAGAGTTGCACATTTGACAATTGTTTTTGCTCATTGGAAGTAATTTTGTCTGGGTTTAATCTGTGGGTATAAGTTAAGTGGACAGTCTCTTTAAGTACTAGAATAGAATGCCAAAATTGTCATTGCATATAACAACAAAATTTCAATTGCACTTCCCCTGGTGGTGACACATAATATGACAAGACAGCACAGTAAAACCTGAATTAAGACATAATAAAAAGAGACCTGCTTTAGACTAAACCTTGTTTACCTTGTCTTGTGATAAATGATGTGTTGCATAAATTGTTACAGTTTAATTTCATTCACAAATAGATTAAATGGTCAGTTCATCCAAAATGGATTCTTTCCAGAAAGCACAATATCAACCGTTTTGATGGGGACTATTTATTTCAGTAGAATGTATTTCCAATGAAAGCTGTTGACAGTGTGTAGTTATAGTCATCGTTCTTGTTCCTTGTGGAGGTTGAATGCACAAACATGCGTTTGGATTTTGTCAGCGGACTAATTTGACTAATCTTCACTGTTCTTTATACTGCAGTGTAACAATTGACTACGACAACCTTTTAGTTCCTTAAAAGTTGTTTCATGAACTAAAAAGTCCCTTAAACTTTGGGTTTAACTCTTGAGTTTCAGAGCTGATTACATATGACTACATAATTTAAAGATTTACAATACTGTTTTATCAAAATACCAAAAAACATTTGCACATATTAGAGCACAGAACATGGTCCTTGTGTGTTAGCCAACAGTGCAATGCAGCACTGTACAGCCAGAGGATGAAAAAACAGGTCACTGGACTGCTGACGAAGTTGCCACTGTGTGTGCTTTTTGGACTTCCCTGCTCTGCTCTTGATTTTGTCCCTGATTGTGTGTTTGGGTGATGACAGCAAGGTCTTTCCGGAGCAGCTAAGAGCACGTGGGGGTCAGACAGATGAGCCGAGCTGGGATTTCCTCCAACCCCATCCTGGTGTTGCTCTCTCTGGTGTCACAAGTAGCATGTTCAACAAATACAGTGGAAATTATCTATACTCAATTGTTAATTGGAAGGTTTTTACGTTTTGGTTTGGTTATAGTTCATGGAGATAGTCAAATTTCTCTGCCTTGCTTTGTCTTTTCAATGTGCAAACAACTCATTTAATCTCTCATTCAGTGTATATGGTGAGGTGTTTAAGTAGGCATTTAGCCTATGAGACCATTTGGCGATTAGGGGGGAAAAGAAAGGCATCTTTCTGTGAGTTAGAGAGTACTTCAACAATACGTGTCCCTTCTCCTCTCCTGCAGCTCGCAGCCCCATCTTTTCTCACCTCATCATCTCGCTGAAGGGCTTGTGGACAATTCGGGCGTTTGGACGTCAGAGCTACTTCGAGACGCTCTTCCACAAGGCGCTCAACACTCACACGGCCACCTGGTTCCACTACTTGTCCACACTGCGATGGTTCCTCTTTCGCTGCGATATGATCTTCGTGCTGTTCTTCAGCGCCGCCGCCTTCATCGCCGTAGGCACCAACCGTGAGTGACGATTAAGGCTTGCATGTATTGATTTAGGATCGGAGTTTCAGATGATAAGCAGATTTGTTTGATATCTAGAGCACAGTATATGTAGGTTTATACAATAAGTTTTAAAACAGGTCAGAAGAATTGTAGATGTTTCTCAACTTAAACATAACATAACCTATACCAAATAAAGTGAGGAAACTTCATGAGCTGTGATTGCAGCAAACCTCAGTTTACAAGGACGCTGTCATTTTGTCAGTAGAGCCTTCAAGGAAACAGGAGCGGCAGCAGCTTGTACACATACATTCCATGAATGAGTCGTTGGTTAGTTAACATTATTATTTCCAATGAGCTTATCCAGCAAAGAAGCCTCAGCCTTATCGGTGTGTAACAGTGTGTGTGAGTCAGATATCAGGATCATAACAGACAGTTTGTCTGTGAAAACGGATCAAAGTGTTGGAATGCCACCGGATAAAATGTCATGTACAAAAGGAAGCCTGTGTGTGTTCAAATAAATGAATAGGAAACACAAGTGTGCGCGCACACACACACACACACGCACACGCACGCACACACACACGCACGCACACACACACACACACACACACGCACACACACACGCACACACACACACACACACACACGCACACACACACGTACACACACACAAACCCACACCGGTTGCGTCATACCCTGTGTTTATGTTGAGAGCAGATTAAATGGTAATTTCACAGCTCATTATTTCCAATAGAGCGAGTAGCAGAGCTGTATTACCCGACTGCAGATCTGACATCAGAAAGAGCAGCTTTGATTGGACAATATCGAAGACTGTGTGTGTGTCCTGTGCTGTGTGTGCATGGGTGTGTGTGTTCTACAGAGGACAAACCAGGGGAGGTTGGCATCATCGTGGCCCTGGCCATGCTCATCCTGGGGACTTTCCAATGGGCTGTCATCACCAGCATCACTGTAGACGGACTGGTAAATGGTGCACAAACACACACATACACACACACACACACACACACTCACACACACACACACACACACCCCTATCATCGTTTGCATCATAGTAAGACTTGACTTGCATTAAAATACCGCATCACACAGCAGCTAGTCATCAACGTTTCTGTGTTCAACCTTCACAAAGTTTTCCCACACCACTCCACTTCACCTCACCTCACCGTTCGTTACACCAACTCCCTGCTGAAGTTCATGTTAAGTTCAAAATTAGTTTGTCTGTGCAAACTAATTTTGCAGCATTTTCCCTTGCATTTTAAGGCTTAGCGCAGCACCCAGTGGTGGCCTAATGTTACAGAAGTCCAGCTTAGAAATTGTTTTGGAAATTCCTGCCAACAACTCCATGGAGAACCACTTAACTGTTTTTATGCAGGGTAACTCGCTGTGACCTCCAGCTCTGCTCACGCTTTGTCTATTCCCCTCTCAGATGCGTTCGGTGGATCGGGTGTTCAAGTTCATCGACCTGCCGTCAGAGGAGCCGCTGCCAGCCAAATCTAGTGGTAGATCTAGTGGAGGCCCCGACCTGGTCATTGACAACCCTCATGCCCAGGACTGCTGGCCCAATTGTGGCCAGATGGACGTCAAGGGCCTCACTGTCAAATACACGGAGGCTGGACGGGCCGTCCTCAGCGACATCTCCTTCTCTGTGGAGGGAGGGCAGAGCGTAAGTCCTGAGTGATGGGTAAAGAGTGTGTATGACTGGATTTAAATGAAACTCAGTGAAGTGATGCATGTTAGCTCTGCCTTATTGGATTTTAAACCCTCAAAGCACTGCTTTGCCTGAGAGGCACTGCAATGAAAGGGTCATAAAAAGGTTATAACAAGGTAACATATCAACCTGCCTTAAGGATGAGTTACATGTGGTGACATGTTAACTGCATGATTTTTGTTTGAAGCTGGTGTGCTGGACATTTCCACATGAAAGAACATCTGTTAATCTCAAGAGCTAAACAAGTTCACACAATACTGATGAAGCCTGTCGCCAGGGAAAGCACTCTTTCATTCAAAGTATATTGGAGTTGTAGTGTCCGTGGCGACTTTACCGCTCTCAATCACCAGAAGTTATGCGTTTTACATCAACCAGCCAGAACCAAAGGGGAAAGAAAGAGGGTAAAGACCATGGCGACGGAGCAGCAGCTAGGAGTATGGCGGACTATCTTAAGAAGCCTTAGAAAAGTTTCTGGAATGGCCTGAACGTGTCAGGCATGGATAATTAGCTCATCTGACAACTTCATCACTTGGCCTTTTCTTTTCCCTTGCCATTGACTTGAAGAAAGTGGGGTGAACATTAGACTTAAATTCATCATGTGCACAGAAACACCACTGCAATGAAAATGTTACTCCTTACCTGCTGGGTGTGTAAACAGGCAACTGTTGCCATATAAACTTATAAGGTTATAACGTCAGTGTTTTTTTTGGTTATGCAATTTTAAGTTACAAATTAGAAGAATTATTCTGTTTATTGTCATGTATCAATGTTCAAATGACCAAAATGTCATTTCTATCTGAGGCATTAACCAGGCAACACGACAATACAAATAAGCAAGACCTTGAGGGAGCTGTGCAAATTGAAATGATTATAATAAAAATAATTACATTGCCAAGGACAGTATGAGGTACAACAGCAGCAATAGCCTTATTGACAAATGCATAGGTGTTTGCTGGTAGCATAATAATTTCAAACTCATACATACTATTGCCATACAGTAATATGTCCCTTCTATCTGGATTTCAAAAACCTAATGGTATTTAATTGGCCTTATAGCTTTGAACGGAAAGAGAGAACAAATCTAATATCCCTCTCTCTGCTCCTGGACGTACTTATAGTCCATATTATGAATCCTGCCGGACAGCTGAGCTCCCTGAGTGTCAGCACTTTAGCCTTGTCCCATTAGCTACTCTATGGCCTTCTGATAAATGAGCTAACTGTTGCTGCGAGAGAAAGGACAGAGATCTTTTAGACTCATTAACACCATAAGGCAGGAGTTCCTTTCACGATACCATGAGTATACTCGTACTCGTATATACTTGTATGCATATTTATTGCATACTGTACAGTATGTGTACATGCAGTATATACTGTACAGAATTCATATAGTTATGCATGCTTAGATAGATGCCTTAAAGACAACAGCTACAGAACTAACCGAAAACTGGATGAGATGGAATGAGTTAATAAAGCTTTTTAATTAACTGAAAAGCAACAAACAAGTAAAATGTTTTTGTTCTGGTTGTGTGTGTATGTGGCTGTGTGTGTGTGTGTGTGTGTAGATGGGTCTGCTGGGTCGAACAGGATCAGGGAAGAGCACCCTACTCTCTGCTCTGCTTCGTCTCGCCTCCACTGATGGAGAAATCTCCATTGATGGCGTCTCCTGGAGCTCCGTCTCCCTGCAAACATGGAGGAAGGCCTTTGGGGTGGTGCCGCAGGTACGTATGTGACGGCTGAGCCAATTTTTTGAAATACTTCAACTTCAACTTCAACTTCAACTTTATTTATTTGTCATTTTATATGTACAGAGTGCATACAGAACGAAATTACGTTGCATACAGTTTATAAATATTGCAATTATATTCCAGGTGCAATGGAATACATTTCCGGATTATTTACAAATAGTTATACACATAGCATACACAAGGTCGCTGGTTCAAATTAAAAAAAAAAAAAAGAATCTTGGTAGGTGAATGAGAAGCTGATATCAGTAGTATGGCAATACGGACACGCAGCCAGCAAAGCAAGAAAGGTGTTCTGGCACAATTCTGGCACAACACCAAATCTTCCTACAGTTTAATCTACATCGTTTTGGGTGTGACTCAATCATTTTTTTCCAAAATGTGGTGCATTACATTGTAAACGAAAAGCAATTAGTACAAGTTTGTTATTTCATCAGGAAACGAGACAAAAGTCTGCATGATATGAATCCCCAATGAATCACCTTTTATCTTTCTTAGCCATAAACATACACTTGAATGGGTCATTGACCAAGATATTTCTGACTCAGAGAAAAGATTTTTTTTTTTTTCAAAATTTAAATGCATGAAAATCCATTATTACTGCCATTGTAATCAATCAAAATCAATGTTATTGTGAGGGCTACCTTTCTTATTTCAAGGTAACCTTTTAATCCAATGCTTTGACCATGTGATAAAATGTTCTCTCTGGTTTGTTTTTCAACAGAAAGTTTTTATTCTGACCGGCACGTTCCGGATGAACCTGGACCCACACGGACGTTACAGCGACGAGGAGCTGTGGAAGGTCGCAGAGGAGGTGAGGCTCCGTTTCCTCTTTTCCTCTTTTCCTCTTTTCCTCTGCTGTTCCTAGAAGTCTGGCCACGATTGGAAGGTTAGTTTGTAACCAATCAATTAGAGGTAATTAACTTTTTTTTAGGAGTTGTGGTATTTTTTAGCCACAGTTTGCCATGGATTTTCTCCTCACACCACTAGAATACAGAAAAAAGTAGACGTTGGAAGAAAAATAAATAGTATGAAAAGTGAATAGTTTTGGCCATCAGGATTATCCGATGCAATCATTTTGTTTGGGTGCTTTTGTTAAATAAAAAAAGGGTTTTGAGCAAACCGTGTTTATATTTCTCAAACTAAGTTTTTATAAAAAAATATTGTTTTTTAACAGGTATTTTAATGTACATCTAGACCTAATGGTTCAGGTTTAATCCACATTCTAGTGCTGCTTTCTGAATTAACCTGACCTCTGAGCTGGAAACACAAATCGTGTCCCCAACAATGGTCATTTAGTAAATTCTAAAGTAAAATCTGTCCTGTGTGTCGCCAGGTGGGTTTGAAGTCGGTGATCGAGCAGTTTCCAGAGAAGCTGGACTTTCAGCTGGAGGACGGAGGCAACGTGCTGAGTAACGGACACAAACAGCTGCTGTGTCTCGCCCGCTCCATCCTCAGCAAGGCTCGCATCCTGCTGCTGGACGAGCCCTCCGCCTACCTCGACCCCATGTTAGTATCAATGCCAAAACACTAAACAATCTGCGTGTGGGAGCCCTAGTCATTAGGGAATTTGCAGAGTCAAATTATTAACAGAAAATTACAGAATATGAATTAACTAATGAGGTTTTATTATAGTATAACTACCCAAAAGTATACAGTGGTGCTCATAAGTTTATGAACCCATGCTACAGTTGACTAGAAAGAAGAATAAAAAAGTCATCTTTTGGAAATTGATCTTGATGCCTTAATAAAAAAATTAGGAAAAATCCAACCTTTAAGGACAATAGATAGATAGATAAATATCTTATTCATCCCGAAGGAAATTTTCGGCATTCAGTAGCAAGACAACCATAACACAACAAACACATATACACACATGCTGAGAGAGTGCAATAGGGCATACTGTATTTCATT
>NC_045740.1:17129461-17138193 GCF_008692095.1 Etheostoma spectabile
TACTTGTACTAAAGTGCATATGACAATAAATTTTGAACTTGAGCATAAGATTAAAAATAAAATAAGAAATTAAAATCACTCACAGAAATGCGATGACGAAGATAAGGTGAGATTCTATTGTAGACTGTGTGTAATAACAGTGAAAAAGTGAACAGTGCAGTAGATCATGATAAAATATTGACTATGACTTATCATGATCTACTGCACGAATAATGCATCATAAAAACATAAATGGTCTTCCTTAAAATAAGGAATAGGTATACACACCCCTATGTTAAATTCCCATAGAGGCAGGCAGATTTGTATTTATTTAGTTTATTTAACGTTTAAGATCAATTTCCAAAAGATTTTTTTTTATTTCTCTTTGTAGTCAACTTTAGCATGAATTCCTAAACTTATGAACACCACTGTATAGTAGTGTAGTACTGTATAAAGTATAATGGTAATACTATAGTAGTACGAGTAGCTTCACCTTTACCAGCTGCAACAAAAGTGATTAATGCATCAATAATTATAACCCAATACTATGAGTGATTATTAAATTGGCCGTTCTGCATAATGACTATTATTTCAATTTTAATTACATTTTGATGCTTTTAATTTTACTTTCTCCTTTTACATTGTACTTTTTAATAGATTTAAATGCAGGACTTTTACTATTAACAGAGTTGTTCTACTCTGTGGTACTGCCAAAATGTTCCACTACTACAGCACATTTACATTAAGGTCTGACTTCTAATGTTACTGCATTTAAATGCTTGGGAATGTAAACCACTTGATAAGTATACCTGCAGACAGGCTCGGATATGACTGAGTTTACTGTAGATCTGTTTCATGTCACGAGCAGCATCAGATAGATTTAGGCCACATTGATAAAAGCAGTGCACGCTGCGTTCATCCCGTCTGCCTGTATCACTGCAGTCTCTTTGATATGTCTTTTTTGCTCCCTGTGTGGTTTTTTTAGACTCTATGTGGGCACTTAAGATGCTTGCGGTGCGTCGTACTGCAGCTTAAACACAGCTGATAGCTGAAAGTGATCTGGGGTTTGTGTGTATTTCCTTTTGTGTGCGTTTGTGGCAGCGGAAGTCACCCAAATCCAACATGTGTGGTGTTCCTGTCACTGCATATGGTGACAATCTAGAGTGCTTATAGTAATTCTGACCTCCTGCTTCTGTGTGTAACCATACGTGCAGAGGGGTGTTCGCTATGATAAATGAAGCCTATAATGAGCAATCTAGTTTAACCTGAGGCCAACGCTGCCTGCTCTTTTATGTCAACAGGAACAAAACACTGAGCTAATGAGTGCTAGCAGTAGAGAGAGACGGCCTTTGATGATGATGACGATGACTGTGTGTGTGTGTGTGTGTGTGTGTGTGTGTGTGTGTGTGTGTGTGTGTGTGTGTGTGTGTGTGTGTGTGTGTGTGTGTGTGTGTGTGAGCAGAACGTTACAGGTCCTGAGGAAGACGTTGAAACACTCATTCTCTAACTGCACCGTCATCTTATCAGAACACAGAGTGGAGCCGCTGCTGGAGTGTCAATCATTCCTGGTAAGTTTCTGGATATAATTTGGATTTTCTGCTGATGTTTTTTGTCTCTTTCAAAGTCAGAAATGAAACTCCTCCCCCCGTTTGTTTGGTGTGGGTGTTGGTCTGCACATGAATGTTAGTTTGCATGTTAGTGATGGTGGTCTGTGTTGGCACAAGCAGCTGGCGAGAGGGTAACACGAGGGAAGTGACCTGGGGTAACAGGTTTGACACTTTCAAATGAAGAGGGCTGCCAGTCAGTCATGTCCGACAAGTAATAATTATATAACAAATAGAAACAAAATAGCTCCTTCAAACCAAAACAAGAAAATAGCAAGTAGCGATGAAATATAAATCACCAAAAACCAGCACTGTAAAAACAAATAGACCAAAACTCAATTCATGAGTGAATGAAATCAAGCGAGCGAAGAAAGATTGGTGTTTGTGCATGTAAAAGACTCATCCCACAGCCTCCGAACGTCCACTCTGTAAAGAGTCCGCTTTATTTTCCCAACAACTCAAAAACAGTTCAGCTCCAACCCTGTTCACAACCACAAAAAGAAAGACAACTCAATTCATAAATATGTAAATGGATGGATGGAGTGTGAGAAAACCTACTAACCTTACCACCCGCCGTTCTGCATTTTCAGATACTTTTGGTCCTTCCTGGTGGGCAAGTAGTTCAAGATAATACTATTCAACAATTTATACACTCAGAAAGAACTACCATGTAAATGGGATTTTACTATTGATGTCTCTGTTTCCTGTCACTCTCTACTGTCAAAAAGAAAAAAAAGAAAAGTTTTTTGTCTTGGACCAGACACATGTCTTGCCAGCTGTCTTACTTTAACACCATGCACCTTTCATCCATTCATAGCTGCACTATTACGTCAGGATAATATGTACACTCCCACCCCCCCCCCACACACACACACACACACTTCTATTTAGTTACTGTTTGTAAGTATTGTATATTTCTTCTCTTTTTATTTTGCCTTAAAGGCTCTTAGCCACTGTAACAGAACAAATCCCCTCTGTGTAACTAAAAGGTGTTGTCATCTAACAAAAGTTCTGAGTTATATTAACACAATTTAGGAAAACACACACACACACACACACACACACACACACACACAATGTAGCTTTGTTCTGTACAAAACATCCAGTCACATCTCAGCCCCCACATACACGCTTTGATTTAAGTTAATATTTCATATTTTTTTGGGGGGCATTGATGCTTCAGATATTTTAAAGCCATTAAACCTAATGTTATAATAAAAAAGGCCATTAGTTAGAGACAGTCATGAATTTGTTCATGCAAGGTCTGGTAAATCCTTTATTTTACGAAATGCCAAATTTCCTCCTCCAATCAGCTGTTGTAAATCTTAGAAACGTCATATTTTGCAAGAAAACACAGGATTAGAAACCCAGACAAACACGTAACCAAGTCCTCCTGCCTCCCGTCTGTAGATGATCGAGGGCAGCTCCATGAAAAGCTACGACTCCATCCAGAAGTTGCTGAATGAGACGAGTCACCTGAAGCAGGCCATGAGCCCTGCCGACCGTCTCCACCTCTTCCCAACTCTTCACCGCCTCAACTCCAGCAAGAGGGTGGCGCCGCAGACCGCCAAGATCTCGTCCCTGCCAGAGGAAGCTGAGGACGAAGTCCACGACACTCGCCTCTAACCGGCCAGGCACACAAACACACACACACCCCCCCTCACTCTAACGGACAAAGCAAAGATTAACTTACTGATGATTGTGGGCCAATAGTGAACATTTTTGAGCCATTATTTCCCCAAATTACCAGTGAGACAGCATCTCAGTCACTATGGGACACTAAAACAACATATTTTATTCAACAGTAGGAGAATTCACAAAAATTTAAAAAACATATACTGTGCAAAAAAAATGAAGTTTTCCAATATATTAACATACACAACATATATTTATACAACATATATATATTTTTTTTTACCATCACATCTTGATCAAGACAACATGTCTGCATACATGTATATGTAGGTGAATCGGAAATTAAAAGATGCAAAAGAGGTACCCATAATGAAGGTCTGCTGTAAATCTGTCACTAAATTGGAAAGATTATAATGAACCAGAGTGTGTATGTTGCCGCAGGGAGAGCTAAAATACTCCCATGTAACAGAGACCACCAGAAGCAGAGAAGAGTGGCTTACTGGATACTTTGTAGTAAAAGGTCCCATGACATGTTGCTCTCTGGATGCTTTTATATAGACCTTATTGGTCCCCTATACTGTACTGAAGTCTCTTTTATATAGACCTTAGTGGGTCCCTAATACTGTATTGAAGTCTCTTTATATAGACCTTAGTGGTCCCCTAATAGTATCGAAGTCTCTTTTATAGACCTTAGTGGTCCCTAATACTGTACTGAGTCTCTTTATATAGGAACCAGTGGTCCCTAATACTGTATCTGAAGTCTCTTTTATATAGACCTTAGTGCAGGCCTTGGTGCAGAATTCCATCCACTAGAGCCAGTCCCACAATGTTAAACCATTTTATACAATGAAATTTTAATGCCATGGGAACTTTAAACCATTTCAATCAATTTATTTTATTTCTCACATGAAATTGTGCGAGGTGCAATTCCAGTGAAACGTAATCTCATCAGCTACTTGAACTTCTGCGTGATTCATCATGAAGCAGAAGAAGGCGCTCCCGGATTCAGCCAAGTCTCGGCAAAGGGACCCCACCCTACCTGACTACCTGACATCCCTCTGGAAACCGGCGGAGGCACAGTCGGACGCCTACACTGGCTAGCAGGATGCTCAGCAGAGAAGTCACAGTTGGTGTTCAATTCCTCCACACGTGCCTCGGTTCCCCCTCTGATATAGATGGAGATGGACCCAGGAATGGTCTCGCTTGTCCCCGTAGTCGGGATTGTAGCCGTAGAGCAGGAGACCGGTGAGCTGATTTCCCCCATCCTGATGAGAGACTTGTAGTCATGAGATGGCCGCAGCGAGGGCCTTGTTAACTTGAGGTAATCTACGCCACCTTTTCATCGGTGTTAACTCTGATGTTTACATTTGAAAACTTCACTGGCCAGGTGGCTAGCTAGCCAGGCAGGAGGTGATCGGAGTCAGAAGGAGACCCAGAAGTTGATTTCCTGATCCTCATGAGGGACTCATAGCCACGTGCCTTCAGCGTCCACCGTCAACAACATAAAGCACAAGTGATATTTCTAAAATGGACAATTCAGCATAAATTTTGCGACTGGAGAGGTGCCTAGGTGAGAGATGTCATTTCTGGTCACAGCCTGGTGTGACGCCCATGTTGCCATCGTCGAAATAAGAACAGGAAACCAGAGGAGAGGATAGGATAGGATAGGATGCTTTTCTAGCATATTCACATGCCTTTTACAAGTTTCAGTCAGTCAGGTGCTTTTTGGGGATGCTGGACAAACTGTGAGGGTTGCCCCAGTTCAGATAATCCTCAAAAGATTTCTCCTTTGAAACCAAACTATTGTATTGTATTATATATTTTTTTGCATACTTGTTTTTAAAAAAAAAAGCATTTTCATTGGTTTAAACTAAGGGATTATTTTAAGATAAAAGGTTTTGTTCTGAACAACCAGCTCAGACTGAACACAAAATAGCAGCCACTGTAGAGGTCTGCTCACAAAGCACCTTAATTTATCATATGCACGTGATCCAATCATCTTCAGGTAGCTAGAAGGAATCAATATTGCAGATAATATTGCACATAAAAGAGATATCTTTTAAAAGAGTGGGCTATATTGATACATTTGAAAACTTTGTCGTTCACACAGCCTCTGTCCCCATTAACAAGGAATCCACACGGGATTATATGTTAGATGTACTGTTAGTCACTCGTTGGACAAATAGAGGTTGGATTCATTGTAGATTAACGGGACGAAATCCTCTTTTCACAACCAAAAACAATTTTCAGAAACAGTCCAGTTTGATTCTAACATGTTAGTTTAGTGTGAACCAAAACAAACAAAGCTGCTCTAAAATTTTACTGTTAACAATCAAACTTTTTCAATTCCAAAATAGTTAATTGCACAACACAGGTGTTGTCATTAACCTGTATTTAATGTTAAAACACGACTTTGAACCATTAAATATTGGATCAATATTGCTGTTGTAAACATGTAGGATTCATGATTATAATGCCTTTTTTTTATACTCATTCAGTTTTTATACGAGAAAGGTAAAAATGGAAAGGATAAAAATGTAATAGTGAGTTTAGTTTGGCTACGTAGTGAAACTGCTCTAAAAGTTGTCCGCACACTGACACTAAGACACATTTCAGTACAAGCTTTGATAGGCTGGAAATAGACAACATTTTAAAATCTGTATATCTTACATGATGATAAGAGATCAGAGCTTTGTGAAACCGAATTAAGGCCAACTGCCGCTGGGAGTAAGACGTCTACAGTGGCTTCATGTGTGTTGTGTTGAAGTATCTTCTAAATATTTGCTTTTGTATCTTTAATAAATCTGACCCTGCAGTAACTTAACTGGCAGCAACACACACACACACACACACACACACACCCAACCAGAAACAGTGCCGCCATTGGCTGACACTACTAACGAGTGATGACTCAGAACCCTTATGCACTTTAGAGACACCCTGAGGTACTCGTCAGCTTTCACAGCAACGAAACTGATTGACGACGATTCAAGTTTTTGTTTTTCCATTCCTCCATAAAATGAAGTGTAGATGTGGAATTGTTTGTTTACAAATTACGCTTTTTATTCAAAATGTTCAGCCTCTGTGAATTGATTCTAGAAAGAAAGCAGTAATAAAGAAAAATACTTTTTTTTTTTATTGGAAATTAAGAATAGTATTTTTCAGAGCCGCTGCTGTACAAACAAAGGAAAACATTAAGCATGTCTTTTTTGTAATTTTCCAAGTTATTTCTGTGCTTCCCTCGGAAACTGGAAACCATTTTATATCACTTCAGTTTCTGTGGTTGAGGGAAGAGTGTGTAACTCCTTTCATACTGTATAATAGTTTTGTAAAGCAGCGATGAAGAAAATGAAGGTACCATGGAATAAAGGGCTTTATATGTAAACTGTGACAACAGATTTTTTACAGAGTAAATTAAGAACAAAGCTGTCTCTTGCTCATAGTAAAGGGACACCGGTGTCCAAAATATGTATAAATATATTTGTTCAATCAATTATATTTCCAATAAAACTAAAGATTTTAATTTTGTCGTTGTGTCATTTGTGTTTAAAACCGGTGTGAGTCTTCTAAAGGTACCGGGTGAGGCTGCCGTGGATCACCTGGGTGGGTGCCACACATTGCCCAGTCTGCTCTGATTGGTCAGCATTTACAGTTCTTCCGCATCTGCAGTCTGAGTCTCTGCATCGTCATTGCACATGGGGAATGACTGTAACGGCACTGTCGGAGCACTGTCTACCTATGTAGTTATATCACAATCGTACAAAAGTCCTCATAAACTGTGTGCATTTCTGTGAGGATTGAGCGTTTTAATACTTTTACAGTATTTATAGCACCTCATTGCAGTTGGGGTATTTATGAGAAGTGGTGCTGTCCTGAGTTGAAAGATATACTTTACAGCTTTATTGTCGAGTGTGTGTTTGTGTCGGCCGCTTTCTTCTTCCTAAGGCTCGGAAATGTTGCGTAATACGACGTCAGCTTGGCACCAAAATGATTTAAGAAAATGTTCCGACTTCATGTGAATCTCCGCCAATCAGGAACTTATATTTCCGATTATTCCGACACCACTTGGATGCACCATGAATACAAAAAAATCACTATTCATTCTTTGCAGTTCAAAGAAAAGCATCCTGGGAAATGTTTGAACTTAATTCAACACAAGAAGGTTAGGTCAAACTGGGACTACAATAAAAACAAACCAATGAGCATCAGATTGATAATGTATTTGATTATAAAGAAATCGAGGAGGGAGATTTACTTTAACTAAAATTGGAGAGACTAGAGAAAATATTAAAAAAAATCATTTTCCTGTGGTCCTGTGTTTTAATAAAATAGAACAGAAATAAAAAATAAAAAAACAGAAAAAGTCAGATGAGGATTTTTAACAGTGCCATTTTAATGTTTGTACTTGAAACAATTCTTTAAACTTCAGCTATCGTACAGATCAAACTCAGGGTGACTAAAATCTCTCCTGTACATATGTATAGATATTTATATATAAATAATGTCTGCTCAACATAAAACGTGTCCTTAAAAGTAGAAACATACGGAGAACACTGTGGTAATGAGCGCAAAAAAACAGTGTCATTACACCGTCGGGCTCAGCGGGGGTTAAACATGACACAGGGGAACTGATGGGCATTTAAAATATTTATTATGGCTTACAGTTGAAAGGACATCCTGTGTTTATACAGTTCTATTACTTATTGCCACAGCCGCCTCACTCTGAAACAAGTGAAGGGTTCAGAACCAAACTCGTTTTACAAACACTATGTACAAACTTTGTTTTTTTTCAGCAGTTTTGCCTTAAGGTTTCGTCACTGTACAAGCGTCATACCACATACACCAATCTATAGAGCATTTAAACGTACTAATTCTTATTTACAAATATATTTGGTAAAACCCTGATTAATTTCAACAGTATTTAAACCAACAAACTATTTAAAGATAAAACACTTGAATATCTTAAAATACTTATTAGCAAAAACAACAAAAAGAAAATAAAAACTTGCTTGTTCCTTTCTTTGATCCAAAACGCTAAAAAGTAACACCTGTAAGTTACTTCAGTTACTCTTCAAAGGCATTATTCCAGCAGGACAAGTATAGTATTTCACTTTAAGTGCACAAAATACTGTGTCAGTACTGTTCTGAGGCAGTTCCCACCAGTCAAATACTTTATATCTCTACTTATTTCAGTAAATTCTTCCAATGTACCTTGTCTACTGAACAATGTCCCATAACGAGCAGGTTGATACGCTGGAATAAGACAACAGGAAATAACCTGCTGCATTACCTTCTGTTGTTTTTCCCCCACTTAAAGTCTTACCAAACCAAACAAATACTTCAAATACTGTGATAGAGTAAAACTATGGTCCCCATGTACACAACTGTAGTACAGTGTAACAAGTACGGATATAACAAGTACAAATACTATAAGTCAAAGGTCGTCAGTACCTAGTCTTTACATTATGGAGGGAGGTTTTCACAGCGGAATCAGGGAGGGAGGGAGGGAGGGAG
>NC_045740.1:17138203-17143046 GCF_008692095.1 Etheostoma spectabile
TGTCTACTTGTTGTTGTTTTCATGCAGGTCTCTGTGGAGGATCCAGATGTCCTCGTGTGATTGGTGGTTTTCGTATAGGTTGCGGTAGTAGTTGTTGTTGCTGCTGGGTGGAGCCTGCTTTGTTCTGCTGCTGTTGGTGGTTCTGCTGCGGCGGGGGGGCGTCTGGGTTCGGCTGGGGCTGCTGGAGGCAGCATTGGAGGATCGGGTCTGCTGTCCCCTGCTGCTCGGGATTGGGAGCTGAGATTTGGCGCGAGAGCCTGAACGTGGGTCGCTGCTCTGGGCGGCTGCGTGGCTGGAGCCCAGGCCGGCCTGGCGGACCACGGTCTGGACACAGAAACAGGACTTTGGTGAGTTGGAGCCATTTTAATCCCCTACTGAGCCCCGACTAGCCAACTGCAGAGCTGCACAACTTGCCCCATGTAAACAAAAAGGGAAGTAATCGCACTTTAAAACCCACGGTTGTAGACATGACCTAACCAGATTTCTTACTTTGTTTTCAGGCTGATGGACAATAACGCCCCCCCCCCTCCTCGCTGTGATTGGCCAGGTGTGCAAAGGTGAGAAAGTGGTCAGTCAAATAGTTCTGCCATTTTTGTATGCATGAATGCATTCTAGGAAAAATGGACGACAGATTATCTGCTGCCTAAATTGTAACATGCAGTTCCGACATATTAAACGTGAGAAAGGTGTGAAAGGAGTAGGGTTGCAACGGTATGAGACTTATAACCATCTCAGAAAATATCATGGTATTACACTATTGTCAATTACAATGACCCTTGAAGGAATGAAAACATTTTTTGGGGTTGCACAAACACTATTATATTTTATAATGTGTAAAAAGTCTCCCTTTTTGAAATTAAGAGAAAGCTGCATAGGTGGAAAAAAAAACTTGATACCTTAGATCAGCAAATGTACATGGTAAGATAACCATCAATGTTCATAACATGCTGCAACCATAATAATAATAATAATAATAATAATAAAAGAGGGAAGGGGTTTCAGTTCCTGTTTGATCTCACAAGCACTTACAGTAGAAGACACATACTCCCTTTAAAGGATCTATTTCACTTTCTACACTTTGTTCAGTTCATCCTGGGACCTACACAGAATGCCAAATACGAAAAAAGTAGATTGTAGGGTGGCTAAGATCTGGTAATGAAATGATTCAAAACTCTTTTTCCTGCAAGCCAGACAGGCTTTTTAATATTTAATAATTTTAGACATATTTAACCAGCTGATTGATACCATCAATTTGCTGTAACACAAAACAATGAGCTAAGAGATGCTACTGTACAACTAAACCTGCAGTAATGGGGACGTATTGTCCAACCGTACAGTCCCACAACTGCTAATCCTGGACAGGTCAGTTATGTGAGGTAACACCAAACACACAAGAGACACATGATTAAAAGTTATACAAAACAATCACACACACATTCATTATAAATTTGAGTCACCCACTTGTAGGTCAGTCAGGACGCTTAATGGAGTGATAATGATAAGGAGATAGGTGGAGGCTGTTTTTGTGTGTTTTTAACAAAGAAATTGCCAAAAATAAAATAGCTGCCGACAAAAATGAGTGAAATTCAGTTTTGTTTCACACTCTCTCTCTCACACACACACACACACAGAATAAATGCAGTAACTTTTAATGAGCAGCCATTGATGTATTTCTACTTCTTTCTTTTCCCCTCTCACCGTCTGTGCTTGCTGCTGGACGGCGGTTTCCTGCCCGGCCTTGTGGGGGGGCGTCGCTTCGCTGGGAGAGCTGGAGAACAGGATTAAGTCGTCTTTGGCCTGAGAGATATGTGGGAGATGAACGTTAAGCAGCAGGTAAAACACACATCTTTAAGCAGCAGGGCCTGGCTGCACTGAGTTTCTGTGCAACAGGTCATTATTTGGAGTAAATTACTGAGTGGGCTGTTGGTGAGCATCAGGGTCACGCAGGTGAAAGTCTGGGATTAGTTTTTAAAGGTGTGATACCAATCATTTAGAAACAAGGATTTTAAGAGATTCTGTTGTTGACATAGTTGGTAAAGTATTTCTTAAAGGTCTTTGCAGATCTTTAGATTTCTCAATGATTGCAAATCAAGTGTTTTTCACCAGAACGTGGGTGGAAATATCTATTAATTAATTATTAATATCTATAAGTATTTAGATCAGGGGTTCCCAGTGTTTTCATGACTGAGTGCCAGTTTAGGGAGACAGCATAGGACTGAGGGCCACACAGGAAAAGTGCATACATATCTTCTATATGACAGTTTTATGGTATACTACGACTTTTTAATGAATTACTACAGTGGCTTGCATAACTTTATGAACCCATGCTAAAGGTGATTAAAAAAAACATCTTTTGGAAATTGATCTTACAATCCCCAGAATCAGAACCAATAAGGGGGAAGCAGCATTCAGTTTCTAATCTCCACATATCTGGAACAAATTTAGGAAACTGTAGGTGAGCGCCTACTCTCAGCTCTTCTAAATCAAGGCCGAAGACCTTTCTTTTTGACATTGCCTTTTTTTAATTCATTGTACTGCATTGTGAATCTTATTCCTGTAATCTGTTTTTAATTTTGTATTCATTGTTTCATTATTTTGTATTAATTTCTAACTATGTTTGAATGTTTTATGTAAAATGTGTGCTATATAACTAAAACTTATTTGCCATCACCATACCTAGAGATTTGCATGGTTTGGTTTCATTTAGCCAGATAACTGGTTTGATTTCATTGAGAGATGATTTTATGGAAAGTTCCCCATGCCAATCGTGAGATTTGGTAAAGGGTATGTGATGATGTGGGACTCTTTTCATTCCAAAGGCCATGGGAACTTTATCAGGATGCATAGTATCCTGATCCATGAAATAACTGGTCTTTAAAAATTAAAATGTGCCTGCTTCTATGGGAATATAACATAGGGGTGTGTGTATACATATGCCCCCTGTATTTTAAGGAAGAAAATGTATTACAAACATTATTCATTCACAAAGAAAATCCCTTTTTATAAATAAAAAAGGCATTAAGATCATTATTCCTCTTTTTAGTCAACTTTAGGATGGGTGTGTGAACTTATGCAAGCCACTGTATACGATGACTTTTAGATTCTTACAGACTTTTTTATGACTTTCTATAGCATACATCTCCTGCATACACTGGCCGGCAGGCCACTTTAAGGTGGATGTCATCACCATGCCAGCGCAGTGTCTCTATATTTGGAAGGATGACAGCGATGAATTAAAGAGCCAGGAATGAGTCAAAACATGTGACCTAAAGTTAACCGGAGTGGTTAAGGTTAGGCTCAGTATTTAGTGTTTTACTAGATGACAGAGACACAGTGATAGTCAGAGGTCCGCTTTAACCCGTTATACTACTTATGTGAATTTGTCATAGCAAACACTACTATTAGATTATATGGATCTGAATTTCTTTACACTGCTATAAAGATGAAGAATATTACTGAACCTGTGATGAATTTACAACAAATTTATTAGGCCACTTGGGGGCAGCAAAAACAAGTTTGAACACTACATTAATATCTGCTTTCAAGTTGGTGTGATGAACTTTAATGCAGCTTAACAAACAGTTGCTTATTTACACATTCATTGTTTCTGCACTCTACCAACGTCTGGAGATTACTCAAGTGTTTTACAAAGTGTGTGTGTGTGTGGGAGGGGGGGTACCTTGCTGATGTCAGGTTCTGACTTGCTGGTGCACATTGTCTGCAGCTCTCTGATTAAATCGGTCTCATCATCAGAGAACACAGACAGACCTACGGGCTCCCTACAAACACAAGGAAATTTAATTTAGTGACATATTTTATGTTTTCATCCAGGTCTGCTCCCTGCTGGCTGTCCTGCTATAGTACCGGCGCCACACCGCTGGACCAATACTGCTGCTACTACTACTACTACTTGTACTGCATGCTAATATTAGCAAAAACAAACCTCGGGACTTTGCCATTGGAGATGAAGCTGACATCGGTGCTAGACAGCGAACCTGCAATCACAAATGAACAAACCTGTTAGTAACATGACTCAAATAGGTCGGTTCACTCAAATCACAGTTTATTTTCTGTAATCTAAACAATGCAAATAGTTTTGGTTTCATTTGTAGAGCTTTTGAGATTTCTGCCTCCACCCAAATACAATGGAGGTTGTAGTTGGTTGTACACAGAGTTTAGTCTTATACCTTTAAAAAAAACAATTTTCTTTACAATGTTCCAGTTACTCAGGATAATCGTAGACTTTTCTGTCTATATATAGTTTAATTAGAAACAACTTGCTAACAAAGGTAAAATGTGGTTCAAACCATCCCCACCGAGGTCTGTGAATTAACAGGGACGTTTTGTTTGAATGACAGCAGCATTTAGCAAATGTTCAGGGGTGGATCCTCTGAAATCCACATTTCTAGACCCCAGACTTTACAATGGGTGAACTAAGCCTGTCCCTTTTCAAAGAAACCAAATGCAGCTGCATTGAGGGCATCACTGGTGCAGCCTTTCCAGCCCTTAATACTCCATAGTCCGTTGTGCAGTGCCATTTAATTCAGGCATCTTGTAAAGTCAGAAACAAACCCATGCTGTGTGTTTTAAAGTCGCAGGGTTGTAAACAATGAGTCAGGACTGCTCTTTGTATTTGCAACTCACATATGTCGTTAAAATGAAAGTTATATGTACAGTATATATGTGTTAGTGCTAAATATTTAATTGTGATTAAACGCATTATTGGCATAGTTAATAGCACATTTTTATCTATTCTAAATGTCCCTTGATTTCCTTTTGTCCCATTATTCTGGATTGGCTTGCTTTGTGCAAATGTTTTTTTATTGAAAACAACATTGGCATA
>NC_045740.1:17143056-17155911 GCF_008692095.1 Etheostoma spectabile
TAGTGTTCAATTTCACACGTAACATTGTCACTTGGAGCAAATATCATCTCACACAATGTAACACTGTCCAACCTGTACTGGCTCAAATGATTACGGGCGACCATCCAATCTAATCTACTCTAATCTTATATTGAAAATCTTTTAGATAACAGAAGCTTATAATTTCTCTCGCGTTTCACTCTCCACAAAAGTCACGTCCTGAGATCGATAATGTTGTCAGACCCTTTCAGTATCAATCTGAGCCTGTCAGTGCCGGCACGTATTCGATCCCGCTCAGTACTAGACCAAATTTAAAGACCTTTGGTCACATCAGTCTATTAGACACAAATGCATGGGGAAATGGGGCCCAAAAAAACAGTAGTTACCCTTGTGAAGTGAAGATGTGACAAAATAAAGTGGTTTGTACAGGTTCCATGATAAAGTTAACAGTACACATGAGGTTATTCTTAAATGCTTAATGAAGAACAACTGGCAAACAATGCACCAGGTAAATAGAACATATATCCATCTAACTTTTAATTCAAAGATTTTTGGTCACATCAGTCTATTAGACACAAATGCATGGGGAAATGGGGCCCAGGTTGGAAAAAACAGTAGTTACCCTTTAAGTTGCAAAGAGTTACACGCTTTACACTAAACGTGAGGGAATCTTCTTGGTGATTTAAACATTTTTGACTTTACAAAAAAGACTAGGAGCGGCCGACCATGTCGTTTACTTCTAAAGGGTAGCTTCATGGTCCCTGAATTGGGACACAGCTTGTATCACTGCTGGCGGAGCAGCCATCTTACCCTCTCTAAAGGAGCCGCCAGAGCTCCAGCTTAAGGCGGGGCTTCCTTTCTTCCGAGGGCTGGTGTTGGATCGTCTCAACTTGCTGCTGTCCCGTCCCTTCCTCCCTCCTCCACCGCCACTTCCTTTATAGGAGCCAATGGCTGACAAAGGGAAGGACCCGCCCCGAAACTCCAGCAGATACCTGTCAATCTCTGCAGGTATAAAATGAAACTTCATTATCATTTAATGTCATACTTTCTTTTCTATTTTCCAACAGTTGGGTCCCTACAGCGGGAGAAACATGTAAATTAAGCCTTTTCATCGAATGTAAAACAGATTTAAATTTAGACTTCATTTGGAACTGAAAGGCATCGCAAGAAAAAAAAAAACTCCAAATACTCTGGGAATAGTCATTGACAAGGTCACAACACACACACACCCCCACCCCCACCAACACACCCCACCACCCACACCCCACACACACCCCCCCAAACACCCCACACACCCCCCACACACACCCACACCACAAACCCACACCACCACACACCGTGACGAGGCAGAGGGCAGCCCTGGAGCACTGCCTTGTTGACCAGGATGCTGAGGGCAGCTTTCACCACTGCCTGCTGGCCGGCACTCAGCCCACAGTTGCTAGGAGACAGTCGCTGCGACGACGGCGATGGGGAAAAGGAGGTGGTGGTAGTGGAGCGCTTGGCAGTTACCCGCGAGATAATGGCTTCTTCCACGCGGGGGACAACCACGGCGTTCCAGAGGCGAGCCAGCCACCTGAAGTGAACACAGGTTATAAAACCATTTCTTTTTTTACTATGAAATGTACTTCTTAGGCTGCGTGGACCCTATTGTGTTTGCCTGTTTTCTTCTTCTTCCTAAGAAATCCATGTTCCCATGCACAAAAACTCACCCAACTTTGCACATGAGTCCAGTCCTATGCTTAACTTAATCAGTGAGAGTTGTGTCCTGATGGTGGCGCTACAACAGCCATCTAAAATTCTAAATGTTAAAAATTCAAACAAATCAGCCATACATGCTACAACATCGCAACTTCTGCCAAACTGGATCCCCAATAGAGCAGAAACTATGCTATTTTAAAAGCAATTTTGAAGTACATGACTCTTTTTGCAAAAACTGCAAAACGTCTTAAACCTGTCTCCTACCACGTTTGTTTCAATTGACACCAAATTTGGGCAATTTCATCTTCAGACTGTCCTCCACAAATTTACCATTCAAATTTTGGAGTTATCAAAAATGTATCCCACAGCGCATTAACATGTTTTCAGGCATACAGTAGTGTAAACAAATACTGCAATTTCTTTCAAATCTACAACATTCAAAGAATGTTGGGATTTGTGGTGCAAAATTTCAGAATTTTATCTCAAAAAGTGAACACACACACACCTGACGACTGCCTGTGTGTTGTTTGGGACCACAGGGCAGGACAGGAAGAGCTGCGGGCCCAGCAAAGCTTCATGGGTCCCCAGACGGGACAGACAGGCGTTGAGCTGCTGCCAAACCTGGCTCACCCACAACACCGCCCGCTCCATGACGCCATCGGGCGACCAAACTCCCGTCCCCATCTGGAGAGGTGGAGGAAGAGATTCCATTTGGTTTGCTTTTGTCTACACAACTGGACTGAACTACTTTCAGTACAGTTGAACCAATTAAAACTGTCGCTCTGACAGCAAAACAGCTCTGGTTATGTATTCTGAGGATTTCTCTGTACACATTATTTATTTTATTTCAAAGTCACAGCACTCAATAAAATGCTTTACCAAACCATCTAGTCTTTGACTCTTTTTATCCATTTATAATAATCAAAGAGACAGTGGAAAGGACTTGATCCACAAGAAAAATGTAAATATCCAGGAAATACCAAACAGTCGAAGGAATGCCATATTTACCAATTATAGATATTAACCACGGAAGCAAATCCAGATGTGATTTTGATTACTGCTTGCTAACAGTGATCACAATGTGTCTGTCTCAAGCAGCTGCACCCAAACCTCACACTGACCTTATGAAGCAGCTTCCTGCTGAGGTGTCTTCCCAGCAGGCCGTGCAGCGGCTCCTGATCCCAGCGCAGCGTTACCCAGCGGAAGTGCTGCTGCAGGCGCAGCTCTGCACCCTGCAGCCGGGACTTGGACAGCGTCGCAATCAGGAAGCTGCCTTCGCAGAAGTGGTGGAGACCTGAGGGAAGAATAAAGAGGAGGGACGGGAGGACAGAAAGTCAATTTATTTCTTTCAACTATTCTGTTAGGCAACCACTTATCTGGTTTCATAAGATGACGCCTAAAGTCTCATCTGTTACCGGAGGGCTTTTAAACCACTAAGCCCATTCCACATACACAGACACACACACACACATGACTACACACACACACACACACACACACACATATATATATACACATATACACATATACATATAAATATATATATACACACATATATATCATATACATACATTATTATACAGTGGTGCTCAAAAGTTTACATACACATGCTTAAGTTGACTAAAAAGAGGAATAAAAAAATCATGTTTGGAAATTATTTTATACCAAATTAAAAAATGAGGTAAAATCCAACCTTTAAGGACCCAATTTTCTTTGTGAATGAATAACGTATTGTAAATAAAAATGTTCTTATTTAAAATACAGGGTCATAAGTATACATACCCCTATGTTAAATTCCATAGAGGCAGGCAGATTTTTATTATTAAAGGCAGTTATTTCCGGATTCAGGATATTATGCATCCTGATAAAGTTCCCTTGGCCTTTAGAATTAAAATAGCCCCACATCCTCACATACTCTTCACCATGCTTAGAGATAGGCTGGGATACTTTCTAAAAATCATCTCCAATGCAAATCAAAACCAGGTATGTCTAACTGAAATAAACCATGCCTATCCTAAGCATGTGTGAAGAGTAGTGATGATGTGGGGCTATTTTAATTCTAAAGGCCAGGGAACTTTACAGGATGCATAATATCCTGAATCCAGGAATAACTGGCCTTTAATAATAAAAATCTGCCTGCCTCTATGGGAATTAACATAGGGGTATGATACTATGACCCCTGTATTTTAAATAAGAACATTATTATTTACAATACGTATTTCATTCACAAGAAAATTGGTGTCCTTAAAGGTGGATTTACCTCATTTTTAATTAGGTATTAAATTAAATTGCCAAAATGATTTTTTTATTCCTCTTTTTAGTCAACTTAAGCATGTGTATGTAAACTTTAGAGCACCACTGTATATACATATACATTATATACATACATTATATATATACATACATACATTATATATATATATATATACACACACACTATATATATACACATACATTATATATATATATACACATACATTATATATATATACACATACATTATATATATTTATATATATATATAATGTAAGTTATATATGCAAGTTTTCCTTGTATATTTATCCCACAGGTTTGAGTTAATATGATTCAGTGATGTTTGCATGATATTATTTTGATCAAAGTTTTACATTCAAATGTAAAATCAGACACTAATCCTGGATATAACCTACATAAACATAATAACCCATATCTGAAATGTTGAGCAGGGCACGATACGGGATTATATATGTTGTAGAATATTTAAAGCAGAATAAAGGTGTTCTAGATTGATGATTGGAAGAGGAGATTTTCAAGTTATGTTAAAGCTGCATTAGGAACATTTAATGGATTTGGGTCCATTTTTTGTAATAAGTTGAACTGTATATCTCTTTTCCTCCACAAACAAATCAGCTTTGATTATGATACTTTTTTTGCATTTTAGGCCTCTATTTATGGGCGCCCGCTCTACCTGTTGAGTTACCCAGGTGCCCAGCTCAGATTTTTGTTTTGAAAATATCTCTCTCTCTCTCTCTCTCTCTCTCTATTTATATTTATATTTATATTTATTTTACTTTGGGTCCTCAGAGTAGCAAACACTGAGAATATAATATACGTTTGATTATGGTTCAAGTCCAAGCTGCAGCGAGTCGTACCGGTGTTCAGGACCAGCGGGGAGGCAGAGTGCCTGTTGTCCAGGCCCTGGCAGAGGTCTCCCAGCAGGCCTGTTAGGGATGAAGCCTTCTCCAGTCCCTCCAGCAGCACCACCACACAGTGGGCCGTGGTACCGGCTGGCCCGCTGACCCCCGACCCCACCGCCGGCACCAGGAAGCCTGAAGCAGGCAGAGACACGGGCCAACAGTGGGATGTTGAATATTAAAACAGTTAAAAGGGTTTCAGGCATGTTGTGAAAGTTGTTGTTGCGGTTTGCAAAGTGTACATACTGCACGTTGTTTTTAACAGGAAAGTGATGGTTACTTTGTCCAAATGTCCAATTCTAAAAATTTTAACTTTGATTTAATACTAATAGACAATATATAACTAAATAACATAGATAAATAAACATAGGTTAAAGTGGACTCAGTTCTGCATTACTGCTACTTTCAGTTTTTTGCTAAAATTCAACAAATTGCATGTTGACAAAATGAAAGGAAATCATTTCCAACATTCTTTTATTGAACAAATTGAACATTGATTTGAATATAAAAGGCAGCACTAAAGTGCAGTTTTCTACAGATTTCTTTCAACTAAACACAAAAAAAAATCTCCAAGTGTCTTTTGCAATATGTCACAGCCCTTCACGATGTGAATATATAGAGTTGGAGTGCTGTCAGCACAGAAAACTGAAAACAATCGGCGCTGCCAAAAACAGAATAAGTAATATTATATGTTGTGGACAAAAGTCATAGCATAATATGTCAAAAATAAAATAAAAAAAAATAAATCATAATATAGTTTGTCATAGAAAGTTGAAAGTAGAAAAAGTGAGAATAAGTCATACTACAATGAAATAAAGTCATGAAAAGTGATAGTATAGTTTGTCAAAGAATTCTTTAAAAAAAGTCAGCATAGTATAGATTTGAGTGGGCGGTGGGATGGAAAATGGAGAGGGAAAAATGTCATAAAAAGTCATAGTTTATTGAAATATTTCTGAATTTGTCATTCTATAGTTGGTTGAAAAAAAGTCATAGTTTATTATGTTGAAAAAAATCATAAAAAAGTATAATATACTATGTAAAGTATGTCAAAAAGGTCATAAAAAAGTCATAGTATAGTATAAAAAAGTATGATATGTTATGTAAAGTATGTCATAAAAGTATTTTTCAAAGTATGTTGAAAAAAGTTAGTAAGATAGTTTTCACAGGTGTCATTTAGTCCAACAAACCGTCCAAAACCAAAAGATATTCCATTTATTATCATAAACTAAGAAAATGACATATGGCATTTTTGCTTAAATGATTGATCGGAAAATAATTGATCTATCATAACAATAGCACTAATAATAACACTGCTGCTGCGGTTTAAAAAAAAAAATATAGTATGTCATAGAAAGCTTAAAGTAGAAAAAAATCAGAATAAGTCATACTACATTATGTCAAAATAAAGTCATAAAAAAATGTCAGCATAGTACGGATTTGAGTGGGGGGGTGGGATGGAAAATGGGGAGGAAAAAAGTCAGTATAGTAAGAAGAAAAATGTCATGAAAAGTCATAGTTTATGGAAATAATTCAGAATTTGTCATACTATAGTTGGTTGAAAAGTCATCGTTTATTATGTTGAAAAAATCATAAAAAAGTATATTATACTATGTAAAGTATGTCATAAAAAGGTATAAAACGTCATAGTATAGTATGTCGGAAAAAAAGTCAGTCACAGTATACTTAGTAAAAAAAACAGTAAAGTATGTTGAAAATTAATTTTTAAAAAGTCACAGTATAGTATGTTGAAAATTAATTTAAAAAAAGTCACAGTATAGTATGTTGAAAATTAATTTTAAAAAAGTCACAGTATAGTATGTTGAAAATTAATTTAAAAAAAGTCACAGTATAGTATGTTGAAAATTAATTTAAAAAAAGTCACAGTATAGTACACCATAAAAAGTATTCTGTTGTCATAAAATGTCAGAAAAAAGTCATAACAAGTCATAGTATATAGAATGTCAAAGAATTCATTAAAAATCGTAAAAATGTTAAAGTAGTTATGTCCCAATTAAATTAGCGTAGGACTACAACTAATGATTATGTTTATTATCAACTTATCTGATGATGATTCTTTCATCAGATAGTCGATTCATTGTTTCATCTAAAACAAAATGTTGGAAACCAGAGAAAAATCAATCACAATTTCCAAGATAGTTTTCACAGGTGTCGTTTAGTCCAACAAATCGTCTAAAAACCAAAAGATATTCCATTTATTATCATAAACTAAGAAAAAAACAGTACGGCATTTTTGCTTAAATGATTGTTCAGAAAATAATTGAATTGATCTATTATAACAATTTTTTTGGGGAGCTTTTTTGGAAAACAATTTGAAAAATGTCACTGCTGTGCATTTCCATACAGTGTCTGTGTCTGTGTCTGTGTGTGTGTGTGTGTGTGTGTGTGTGTGCGTGCGTGCGTGCCTGCGTGTGTGTGTGCGCGTGCGTGTGTGCGCCCGTCCCTACCACAGGTGATGAAAGTCTCCAGCAGCTGCTCTTTGGTCAGGCTCTCGTCCACCTCCACCCTCACCACGTCACAGCCGAGCCCCCCCATCTCCTGCTTGGACTGGCGGAGAAAGAGGGAGAGGGAGCACGTTGTCATGGAAACAGAGAGAAATCTTCTACTACTACTCTGCGCTGGGAGAAATGCAGCAACATAAGAATTTGAATGAGCACAGAGGGCTTTTCCACGCACATCGGAGAGAGCAGTCGACATGCAGCTGAAGACATTTCTCCTCCTCCTTCCTTCAGTTCTTTTTAAAGGTGGAGTATATCAGTAAATACACATGGATCCCATCATATGGATATAGTACTAAACTGTGGCAAAACAGATGACCAATACAGATGAGAAGAGAAATTTTAAGTGTGTGCGGGTGCGTGTGTGTGCGTGTGCGTGTGTGTGTGTGCGCGTGTACAGAAGCTGTTATTCTCGGACTGAATTAATACTAATTAAACGTCAACTATCAGTAGGGCTGCAACTAAAGATTATTTTCATTGTCTATTAATCTGTTGATTTATATTAATCTGCTGCCTAATCGATTAGTTGTTTGTCTATAAAATGTCACAAAAACGTTAGAAATGTCCATCAGTGTTTGCCAAAACCCAAGATGAAGTGATGTTTTTCAACTTTTCATAAAATAATTCTCAAACCAATTCATCGATTATCAAAATCGATTTCTTTAATATTTGATACTGAATGGATTAATCTTTGCAGCTTTAACTATCAGTTTAAAAGACAGCCAACCAGCTCTCTTTTAAAAAAGGTCTGTTTCAATAAAACCACTGTGTACATTCCAACATCGAATCATTGTAACCTCAGTTTGTTGATGCGACAACGCGTTCTTTATCTGCTAAGATCAGATTTATCAGATGCCTGCGCCACTGCAGAAAAACCATTTGTTGCCTTTGCCATGGAAACCCTCGAGACTGAAGAGGAACAGTGATTCTAACAGCATGAAAACAGCACTGAATGTGCTCTGATATTTACAGCACAGTAGGTTATGAAATGAAAATATCATCACTATTGATTTATCAATTCTGCTGGCCGAGTTGTCTCACCGTGTTGTGGTGAGATATTGTGGTGCTTTGCCGTTTGCATCCAGTTTCTGTATCATTGCATCACACTGTGCAACAGAGCCACATTTAAATTTGCTTTAAAATAATATTAAAATAAGTGTGTGTGTGTGTGGGGGGGGGGGGGGGGGGGGGGGGGGAGGACTTAGGACGTTACAAAAAAAAAAAGTAATCTCAGAAACCTCCAGTGTGAAAGAAGTGAAATTAGAGGGTTTTTCCATCTTGGTCTGGTGCTGTAGGACAACGGATGAACAGTGAGTGGATTGTACAGACATCCCTTCACCTGATTGGACGATCACACCACTCACTCATACTCTATGGCAGGGGTCTTCAACAGGGGGTCCGCGACCCCTAGGGGGTCCGCGGATGTACTGCATGGGGGTCGCGAAAGTTTTGGTTGATTAGACTTTTTTTTAATATTCCCCCCCCCCCTTGCAATTTTTCCCACTAATTGAAATGTCTTTAAATCCACATTAACATGAACTCAACACACTGTAGTAAACAGATAAATGGAGGCAGAAGATGTCTTTCAGTCATCAATGCACACATGGCACTATAGGACCAGTTTGATACAACACAATTTTATACAATATATATAATTAGGGGGTCCCCGCTCCATCTCGCCATCAGTTTGGGGGTCCTTGGCCTGGAAAACGTTGAAGACCCCTGCTCTATGGCATTCGGATTTTGAAATTGGAAGCCCTCAACAGCTGTTCTGTGAATCTGTCCCAAACTATTTCTATATTATTACTATAATGCAACATTAGTTTCAGTGCATTTTATTCAGGGATGCACCAAAATCCAGGACTTGGCTTCGGATTCAGCCGAACATCACAAAGCTACGCTGGTCGCCGTAGTGACACCGCCCTCGATCGCGGGAAGGCGTTTACGAAGGTGGACCGGTCAGCGCAGCAGGCTGGGAGAAAGTGAAAATGGAACTCAAGCAGAAAAAGGGATGTTCGGCAGTACTTTCAGTCAAAAGAAGGTGATTCAAGTCGAGCTACACGTTGCAATGCTGATTTGTCTCGCGGTGGCGAGGACACTAAATGAAACATTTGAAATATGTATGACATATCTGAAAGAATACGAGTTGTGCATGAAGGAATCTACAGACAACACGCAGCGACTTCAGGTACGGCGAAGGCAGGCCAGTCCCAGACAGGACGTCGTTTACTTCATCAGTGTGTTTACTGTGTTACTGGACTGAGGGTGGGAGGAGGGTTCGATATTTGGTTTCGGCTTCGGCAGAATCTTAAACAGTGGACTCGGTATTCGGCCAAAACCCCCAAAATCTGGATTCGGTACATCCCTAGTTTTATTTCTTAAAAACCTAACCAGGGACTGGGTCTTTACATTTCATTTGCTACAGCTGGAAGTCCTACATACATCGCCCCAGTGTCGTTGCATTTAAATGTAACAATGCGTATAACACTTGTATCGTCCCTGTCATATAAAAAAAATAAAATAAATGAAACATTTGTATTCTTATATTTGAGCTTTAGAAGGAGTGTCATCCCTCTTAGTCTGTGTGTTTCCTCAAAGGTTTCAAACAGAACTATATGTGTTAGCTACAGATTTATTTATGTATCTGCTTGGGATGAATGCTTCCCTTGAGACCGCCATGGCCGACCGGAGCTTTCTGGACGCACCTTGATGCAGCGAGCGACCAGACTGGCGATGTACTCCTGACAGCTGCCCTCCAGCCCCTGAAAGATGAGGTTTCCATACTGCTCCACCTGGACCACCGAGAGAAAGAATAACGGAGGGATGAATTAGTTCATTAATGAACTGGCAAACAAAAGTGTTAATAACAAGTATGATGTGAGAATACGTGTGATGCTGAGGATTTGTGGGAATTGTGGCTCTCCTGCTGCTGCACTCTTTGATTAAGAGTTAGGAGCCTAAACCAAATACCTGAAAATAAATATAATATGTGATCATGAATGGATAAATAAATAAATAAATGAGCAGTTGTAGTAAAGACAGAATGAATTGTGCAGAAATTAGCCTGTATTTAGCTATGCTACATTAAATAGTATCTTTAACAGGTTTACTAACTCGCTCTTATCGATACGCTGATTTATAGAAATCAATAGTAAGAATAGAAATATGTTGGTAACAACTTCACAAAGACAAATTGTTGCTAACCTTCCTCCCTAATATATTCTTGTAAATAAAATACTTGAGTGGAAAACAATACATGGATTTATTAATACTACAATAGTAGTGTTAACTTCCTGAACTCAGGTGCATGCTACAGCAACGACCTGAGCTGTGGAACACATTTCACTGTCAGACTCGAGTCGCTGTGGATAAAAAGCATCAGCTTACTGTCAAAAGAAATATGAATCAGTCGTGAAAAGTGGGATTTGAAACGGTTCCAGATGCTGCTGGATCCATCTGAGCCCTGAGATGCTTCGTTTTCCTAGTGTGCGCTGTCGTCCATGTTTCTCTTATCTACTTGTTCTATTGTGTGTTTTATTGATCTCAGGTAATGGAAACTGGTCATCTTGAATCCCTTCACAGCTTCACCTCGACATAGCCAGCAGGGGGCGCTGTAGCACTTTATTCCTCTCTTTCATCTGTCCATCACTTCATCTCTCAGTCTCTTTCTTCACCATTCTCTTGCTGCAGTCTTCAAGCTTCCTCGCTATTTGTCGACATCTTACTCATCTAATCCCTAATTCCCCCGCAGTCCTTTGTGTGTGTTTGCGGGCATGTGTGTTTGCATGAGTGATCGAGTGTGTGTCTGCTTGCATGAGTGTGTGTGTCTGCATGAGTGTGTGTGTGCGTTTGCGTACCAGGCGGACGTAGTTTTGCAGCAGAGGCAGGGGGAAGAGGTATTCCATAGCCAACTCATCCAGACACGACTCAGACAGACCTGTCAAAAACACACACACACACACACACACACGCACACACAAAAATCCGCTCTGGTTTACATGCTCAGTGTCAGAAACCGACTGCAGCGAGCTTCAGTGACATCACACAGACGCAAACCTCAAGGTGCCCCCGTGGTTAGACTGTACTGGGACTTTGAACACCACAACATTCAACAGCTGTTTGTTCTGAAGATGGAAGGACTAGTGTCAGCCATGACCAGTCACTCGCTCGCTCACTCACTCGCTCGCTCACTCACAATGCTAATCGGTGAGTAGGGTGATTTATAGCTGTGAGAGGTTTTCCTCTGCTTCCTGAGGAAATCAAAAACACTAACTCATCCTTCCTCAAAGATTCTCATTAAACATGATTTTCAGATTGTCACAGAATCATTCAAACAATTATATTTGAAAGCTGTTATAATTAGGCTCCATACACTGGTAAACATTAGTTTAGACGCTGATTAATCTCATTTCCAATCTTCCATGTAATTAAATGTGACAATATGATGTGTTGACTTGCTTCTAATGTAAATTAATGTTGCAAGAATCAAGAATTATTTCCCCGATACCAGATGTGTCTGTCTTATTCCAGTTTGTCCTTTAATGTCCTATTCCTTCTTTACAGATGCCGTTTCTAAATGATTCCTGACACTCCTAAAACTTTAAAGCTAAATAGGATTTTTACACAGTATAAATGGCAACACTAGCAATGTCTTATTGCGTCAAAACATCCATTGCTTTTCATGTAAGACGGCACGTCTACAGCGCCTTGAGATGCGTCATGCCAGGTTTGGTGCACGTCAACTTGCATATTCATAGTTTTATTTACATCCATCAACACGTGTTGGCTCCATAGTTAAGCAGTCATTTTATTATTTTACACATTTGTCTTATCTAGTGTCTATTTTATCAAATGTAATGGTAAGGTTTTATTTTACAGGTCTGTAATTTCCTAGTTTTCCGGAAGGGACTGTCATTTTTTTCACAGATTATGGGAAAAATTGAGAAAATAAATTCTTATTGAGATTAGTCCGTTTTTAGGATCCATTTTCTTGAGAGAAAACCACAAGTAGATTTAAATGTGGTATTGCAAACTGTTTTCTTCATTATGTAGAATCTGTACTTTGTCATTTTAAAAATCCACATGAGCTGATCTTCTGTGCACTCACTACAAGACTCCCTAGATTAAGTTGGCAATTCATTGAAATGAACTAATTGAAGCCGTATGAAAACTATCGCTATTTCCTCTATAACTAGTCCTGAATTACCAGGAGTTCTTCCCAGGAGCCGTCCTAGGAATTTCGAGTTACGTATTTGTCTCAGTTTTGTCAAATTGGCCAGAAAGAGAATAATAACGATGTGTGTGAGTACGAGTAATCTACCATTTTCTTTATGCACACTGTCTCTTAATCAAATTCCAATAAATATTTGATGAATATGTTACAGCTGTTACAGCATTAAGTAATAGATTTCTTTCCACTGAAGCCTGTAAGTGTTGTGAATGTGAGACAGACAAACAAGCAGAGGGTGAAGACCGAAGCGCTAGTCAGA
>NC_045740.1:17155921-17164058 GCF_008692095.1 Etheostoma spectabile
CAGACCGACAGGTCAACCCCCCCCCTCCCCCCGCCCCCTCTTCACTTAATGAGACGTCTTCTGAAAGAACGTTCAGAATGACGTTCAGACGTAAAAAAGGAAATAAGAACAACAGAGATGAAGGCGGAGAAGGAGAAAGACGCAGACAGAGGCAGAAAAAAGAGAAAGTGGATCGATGAGCGAGTGAGGAGAAGCGGTGGAGAGAGAAGGAGAGTTTAGGCTGCTGCTCACTCGGATTTCCATGGCGCCAGACAATTGTTTAGTCTTTTGTTTCCTGACTCACTGAGACAAGAAATCCACTGCGTAAAGCAATTGGAGGCACAGAGGCAGCTACAGAAGCAGCATCGGCAACAGAAGGCAGAAAGAAACGTTATTCTAACATCTGTAGAGCGAGGCGGTCTGCTGCTCGGTGCAGCTGCTGGGACTCCTCTATCATCATTAACAGTGGCGTCTGATTCTACAGCATGTTCAGACCTGGTTCGGTTCCAGCTAGGTCTTTAATAGTTAGGTCTTTTATGGCTTTCTTCTACCTTGGAAACCCAGAGTAGTGCTGCTCATCAACTATGCACTTGTATTCGTGCTGCACCAATCACAAGGCTGTATCTGATGTAGGCGGGCCAGAGGAGAGCTAAACAGGTGTTCCTTCAGATTTCTTCAACATTGCAGAACCAATATTACTGAACAGCCTCGTATCATATGTCCTATTACAGATCAATACTGTCTGTGATCATTCTTAAAGATTAACAGTAGAGTTAAAAAGTGCTGGAAGCCTCCAGCAGCTGGCATGACCTATGTTATTTTCCAGCAGGCTGGTAAAAAATAAAAATAAAAACTAGATCAGCGTAATAACAGTGAATCTGGCATGTGAAAACCCAACTCAGAATGGAGAGACGTCAGGGCTCAGGTGTCTCATTTGACAAACTTGTGGTTGACTGTCATTTCGTCTCAATCCTACCCATCTTCCCCGGGTGTGCCCTAGACTGCATGGCCACGAAAAGGCCCAAAAGGGGTCAACACATCCACGCCTCATTATGTCTTTCAAGTAGAAGAGTAAATGGTGAGAAAATGGTGTGTTTTGCATGTGCTTCATCTGGACCATGGATCTATTTTGTCAGCTTTGTTAAAGAACAAAATCAAGTATGTCTTTGTGTGGATTGTAGCTTAAGAAATGTGGAACCTGACAGATCTCCTCTATGTTCTTGTCAGACAATCAAAATCATCCTTTTGATTAAGTACAATCATTTGTTACTTTTAATTTAGGGCGATAATTCATTAAGTCAAAAATGCTTCTTCCTGTAAAATGTTCTGGCTTAAACGTTCCCTCATGCAGCGTGAGTCAGCGGGCAGATCCCGGCACATCGCTGCCCACACTGCAAATGCATCCAAACTGATTTGTAAGGCCCTTTCATCCACCAAATGCCATTTGTTATCAGTAATGGTAGCTCTGATTCTGGTTTTGGCTCAGAGCTGCTGAATGAACACAGACTCTGGTTGCCAGGTTTGTACCTTTGAGGCGGATGGTGATGCACTGGCTGAGAGGCTTTCGGACCAGGTCCCAGGGGGATAAAGGCAGCTCCTGATCAGGCAACCACTCAGTGTCGCCTGGAAGAGAAGATCAAGCAGAGCTGCGTTAGGATAGTTAGACAAAATCACACAAACTGTGCACACACTTGTTGTACAAAGTGTAAATGAGTGAACACACAATGACAAATACTATGAAGAAGGCTGTTGACCAACAAGAACACAAAATAGTGTATATATATATATATATATATATATATATATATATATATATATATATATATATATATATATATATATATATATATATATATATATATATATATATATATATATATATATATAACGTGGCATAAAGGCATTTTTCTGCCACGCCCGCATTATTCCTAAAGCACAGAATGTACTTTTTTTTGGATGGAACATTAATACACTGAATATTCTTCTCTAATATATGAAGCAGGACTGGAAGTGGGACTGCTTTTTTATTTATTTTAATTTTTAAAGGATCTAATTAGAGTAAACACACATCACATTAGGAAAGGTAACATGATGCATGATGATGAGTTTTAACAATTAAAATGTAAAATGCTTCTTCTGCAGAGAGGAGCACGTCTTTTGGGATAGATATCTCTCTCCCACAATCTATAGATATTTATATATAGATATCTATATATAGATATCTATAGATCTATCTCTCTATATAGTTCTTTTGCCATTTGTAATCAGAGTATGTGTCCCTGGGACACACCTGTCACATATTCATGTTTGCAGAGATTGTTTCCTCCCAACTAGATAACGATATAGGTTTTTTATTTCTACACTCTAAAAACGACCCACAGAAGCGTTTTATAACCACAGAATGTAACGGTAGCAGTTTTAAACATGTTAAAGTTGTTGAGTGGTCGCAATTAAGTTCTGTTTCGGCACCAAAGCTACTTAGTTAAATTTAGAAAATAATTGCGGTTTGGGTTAAACTGGACTTGTGTCACTGCATGCGATGCAGAATGTGTCGTAGTTCTGCTGCTTTTTCCGTGAAGTAAAATAAATAACTTATAAATAATAAATAAAATACTTTTATTTTCAATTGTAACTCAAACTCGGGTCTACAAGGTAAAAGTCCAGTATTTGTTTGACTCAGACACACAATGTACAATTGTAAAAGTTAATATATTACAATGAATATGTCACCAGATACTGTAGAACTTTACAATGAATATGTCACCAGATACTGTAGAACTTTACAATGAATATGTCACCAGATACTGTAGAACTTTACAATGAATATGTCACCAGATACTGCAGACCTTTATGCTTTTCCAACATTATTCTGTGGACAGCAACATTGAGGAAATAAATCCACAGAGGGGTTAATGATTCAGCCAGAGGCTATGTGAAAGATGAATCCAAACAGCAGCTTTAAGGGGGGGGGGAGCTCCCCACTCCACTGTAAACTCATAAAACCTCCACAAGCGAGGGTTTAATTCCCCGGAGGTGACATACAGTATAGCTTTTGCAGACGTCTCCATTTGTACTGAAAACTTCCCAAACTATTGCTGCACATTCATTTTGTCCCCAAGAGAAACTGTTAAACAGGTTTGAGGTTATTCTTACCAATTAAACCTCCAACTTGAAAAATGAACTTTAAACTTCACATAGAACTTCCCCAAAGGAACTAATCCTGCTGTTCTGTAACTGCCGAGCAAACGCAACATAGAAGCAGCAAATACATTAACAGGGAAGTGTCAAAAGGCTACCATTGCAGCTCAGAGTGCACAGATTGGCACTAATGCCGCCAGAGGTTGCTGGTTGTATTCCCATTGGAACCAACTATGTATAAATTAGTTGCAAATAACAATTATTTTTTAATTATTAATTAATCTGCCGATAACTTTCTCTTTGATCTAGAGTATATCCACATTGAGTCATCAAATGTCTTGTTCTGTCAGACCAACAAATCCAAAGCGAATAATTTTACTATAAGGCAGGACAGTGAAAAGCAGCAAAGTCTCCCAATTATACATCTGGAAATAGGGCACACAAAAAAAATCTAAAATCACGATTAAGTGCACATTTGACCTCGATAACGATAAATAAAGGATAACTAATCATGTTGTTCTAAATCCTCTTTTCTGGAGCCAACATGTTTCCAGACGACGGATACGCTGGGTTTTTTGGGCACAAGTTGCTCATTTGGCTCGGACTCGGTGTTCGAGTTAAGCTCCATTATGCTTTCCATGCAGCTGACTGAAACCTTAAAACGACTGACTGAAACCTTAAAACGATACAACGTCTTAAATGATTTATTGATAAGAATAGTTAGCCAATTGACACATGATTTATCGACTAATCATTGCATCTTTACAGGGAAGTTTGGGAATTTTTGCTGGATTGGCCAATGGCACACTCAAATCAAAATCCTTCAACAAGCGTTCTTTGCCGGGGGTTTAAATCAGAAACTATCTGATAAAAGATTATAAATCTGACCAGATATTTGACGTCAGCTGTCTGTTTGCCTTTTTTAATACTGCAGACACATTTTAATTTCTCAAAATCTAATTTTTTAGCTAAAAAATAAATAAAGAAATAAAAACTTGATATAACTGTAGAACGAACGAACGAACACAGGGCTGCTCAATATGACCGGAAATCAAAAATAATGATTAGTTGCAAATTTTAACCCAATAAATGGTAAATGAACGATAACCAATCACGTTGTTCTAAATCTTCTTTTCTGAAGCCAAAATGTTTGTGTGTTGTGTGCAGTTTTGCGGTGCAAATGAGCACAGACAGACAGATACTGGTGGAAATATATGCAGACATGTCGAAGCAAATGAGACACGCATGCAGACACAAAGGCAGAGACCAAAGAGTGTCTGGATGTCTGCAGTTTGATCCACGTTGACACAGAAGAGAGACATGTTCTCCTAAATTGGCATATTCCTCCTCTCTCTCCACCCATCTCATCCATTATGCATCCCTCCACTCCTCGTGCTTTCTTTCATCGTCATCCACCAAAATCAGTCTATTCCCATGTTGTGTGGAGAAAGACGGTCACAGTGTGAGAGACAGTAAACATTTGATCCAGATGTGTAACAACAGACAAACAGCAGACAGTGAGAGAGAGAGAGTTGTAGTCCTCGCTGTTTGAGGCCAAGGACATCGATTTCCTTTTTTATCAGTCTGGGACTCAGAAAGACCTGCACGGCCAAAAAATACACACACCCCTAACCACCCACCCACTCACCCACCCACGCAACCCTAAACCAGCCTTTAGTAAGAGAGCAGAATCATCCACACACTGAGGACATCTGATCGCTAGAAACACAGAAGCAACACGTGCACTCTCCACATGTTCCAATGCATTAATTATTCATCAATTCAAAAAGAAAAGAAAAGCAGAGTGAGTGACGCTCCGGCCATCTCGTCTGACATCTCGTTCCAGCCGAACATACAGCTTTAAGTTAAACTGCAGAGGCTTCGCAGTTAAAACACAAATAAGTCTATGATGTTAAATAAAAGCAAACAGTCTAAGAAACTCATATTTCCCAAAGGTTTCGCTTTAAAGCTCCCCTGTGTAACAGGTTTAGTTGTTCATTATCAAAACCGTTCACAAACTTGTCATTTTTCATGAATATTGACCACCACTATCAATTCCAAGTATTCCCATTGGCTCAAAATCTTCATGAACTGGGGTAGACGCTCTATATTCATGCACCATCTTGAAATACGTTAGCCGGTAAGGGACATACAGGACGTACTGCTCCGACTTTCACGTTTTCGCTGTCACATGATAAACTCAAAGAGGCTGCTAATGCTGCTGATGGGTATTGTCGCTTCCTGGCCCCGGCAAGTTTGAAGAAAGAAATATGGAGGGCCACACATATTCAAAATCAAAATTTCAGGAACAGGAGTCTTTTTCTTTGCTCAGAAAAAGGATATTGAAAAGAGAAAAAGACCAGATCTTTGAAGTGTGAAGGCTACCGTAGCTGTATACGTACTTTGAACTGCGTGGCGCGAGAGAGTGGAACAAATGAAATCACCAAGTTGGACAAGGATGAAAGAAAGAAGGCAGGAAAGACTATCAGGTCGAGAATACGAGTACTGTTTAAGGGAGGGCAAACATAAAAGATGGAAGAAAGGTAGAAGGAAAAGAAAGATAAGGGATGATGTAAAGAAGGAAGGATGCGTGAGAAAGAAGGCTGATGAGTGACAGAGTGATGAAAAATTAAGAAAGTATGGAAAGAAGCAAAAAAAGGAGAAGGGCAGGTATGAAGTGGATGATCATGACAAGAAGGAAAGGAGTTTAATTAAGACGGCAGGGATAAAAGAACACACCTATAAGGATGGAGGCGATACTGGCGGGACTGAGGCCTAGCGGGGGGCGTTGCGCCTCCTCCCTGGCCGTCTGCGATTCCCCACAGACGGTCTGGAGGTAGGAGGCGAAGGTGTTGCTGAGGGTGGAGCCCAGCTGAGACCAACGCATGGAGCGGTCGACCGACACTCTGCCCAGCACCAACTGGCTGCTGGTGACACCCTTCGCCTCCTCCTCCAGGGCCTCCACAGGACACATGGACCCCGCCCCGCCTCCACCTGAACAATGGAGACGCACCAGGACCCGGTACAAGTCTGGAGGAGAGCAGAGGGACAGGGAACAGAGGAAATAATGTCACAGTATGTACAGGGATTTAATGGTAAACTTGGTCTGTGGCCATTCAAGTTGAACATGGACATGTTAAATAGTGCACATAACTAAATAGTATCATTTATTAAATTCCAATGAAACGCCACATTGTGTTACAGTACTGCACAATATTCAATGTTTAGATGTTTGAATGAATGATAAGAAAATACAAGATTGTCATATTGTTTTCCAGCCCTATACAAGTATATATCACCTGCTCCTTTTCTGTTTGTCAACATATCTTTACGTAATGAATTATGAAGTTGAGGATAAAGTATAAAGAGCAAAATAAATTACCACAGCTAACATTACAAAACATTTTATATTGTATTTTAATATTGAAGTTGACTTCAATTAGTTGCCTTCAATTAGTTGACAACTAATTGATTGATAGATCTTTGCAGCTCTACTTTGCTTTTAAGGTGTAACATCCATGTGCACGTGCACGCAAACACGCACGCACACACACACTCACGGAGGTTTTCAAGTAGATCTTTGCAGTCATCAGTTGCAACGTCATGAATAGTGCGATTGCACTTATCCCTCCGCTCAATGTCCTGTTCACTGTGGCTGCAGAGCACCTCCAGACACTCCTACACAGACAGACAGATAGACAGACAGATAGACACACAGACAGACAGACAGACAGACAGACAGACAGACAGACAGACAGACAGACAGACAGACAGACAGACAGACAGACAGACAATGATCACAAATCAGAGGGACCGGTTACTTTGTGAGCCAAGATGAAAGCATGGATGAATGAGCGGCGTTCTTCATTTATATTCAAGTCAGACACTCGGTGTAGTTTAGTCTGGTCTCTCCTCCCTTCATTTAAGTTGATTGGGACGTTTCAGCCAGCAAGGTCAGCGGTCCCATTATCCTGCCACGTTGGAGTCATAAATACACCGAATAGTGGAGACGTTTGGACACTATATTATAGACTTCAGAATAGCAGCAGATCAGTAGTGAACGCAGGAACTTGACTAAATATGGCAACATTGAGATTAAAGCTGCTGAAGTGTTTTTTGGCCACAGGGGGACAGAAGACGCACTGCCCTGAGACGCTTTATTAAGATATTGCTCACATTTTAGCGAGCAATGCCGGTTTACACCCTAGAGTCTAGATCATCTATAAACATGCTTGATGATGATAAACGCATCTCCACAACAAATACTTAAACTCTACCTAAAAATGTATTTGACGTGTACTTTGATTTTTTTTTTGGTCCGTGTTCCTTCCGCTCACATAGAGGGGGCGGGATTTATGACCTGTACTGCATCTAGCCACCAGGGGGCAATCCAGATGTTTTGGCTTTAATTATACAGCCTATGGCTGCTTTGCAAGTCTCTTATTTGATATCTCCCTGCTTCTTGGTTGAACCGGAAAGCTCTTATTCCTGCCCTGAGGAGCAATGAGCAATCTCTGAGGAACTATGAACGAGGGTAGATGAGAGCAGCCTTCTGGGAAGCTGTGCAGCTGAAAGTCGTTGCTAACTCCGCCCTGACAGCTGACAAATTCACGCGACGCTTCAGAGGAAAGGACGTCTCATTGCTCTAAAAACACATCTCCTCGTTTCATCTCTCCTTGGATGATTTCCTTGGATCCCTCCCATGCTTCCTCAGTGGGACAAGTTGAGTTCATGTCCATCTGATAAATGTAAGGCCAATATTCTGCCGGTCTTTTGATAGGTACAGCAGGATTATTGGACTTTAAACCACACAGTAAATGAAACCAAATAAATAAGGTAAAAGACAATGAAAAGCCTTATAGCTTTCCACAGTATAAATCTGTGGTTACAACTAGGGGTGGGGGGAAAAATTGGTACAGCATAGTTGCGCGATAACATTTTTAGTGGCAATACTATATTGGTACACAGGCGCCAAGTATCAGTCTATTATTATATATGTGTTGGTCAGTTTGTCTGCTTG
>NC_045740.1:17164068-17179310 GCF_008692095.1 Etheostoma spectabile
TTTGCAGCAATAAAATTGAAGTGATATGAACAAACAGATATGTAATGTATCTTTTTAGACAAAACAGACGTTGACAAAGTTTGCTTTTGGGTACGACATTTGAAATTGGGAAAAATTACAAGTTGGAAAAAAGGTTATAAATGGCAATACATCGCAGAATATTGCAATACTTTTAAAATCGCAATAACATTGTATCGTAACGTCTGGTGACTCCCACCCCTAGTTACAACCCTGTTACAAACCCTTTTACATTAAACATAGTCAGGTAATTCATTCTAAATTTACAGCTTATTCCCACCTTGAGGCCCAGGGCGGCAGCCATGTGTGCAGCCGTCCAGCCGTCGCTGTTGGCCTGGTTCAGCAGGGCAGCAGGCAATGCCAGGGTGGGGGGCGGCTCAGGCGTCACAGTGGGGTCACCCTGGGTCGGGTGGCAGAGGAGGAGACGCAGCGTGTCCACGTCTCCGGAGCGCACCGTTGCGTGGAGAGCCGTGCAGCCGTCCTGCAGAGAGGAGGAGGTGATTTATGTCCATGTGCACGCAGTGACTGCTCACTAAAGACAAAACTCGGACTGAAGTTCATATATTTCGAATGATTCCCGTTTGTGCAAAGTAGAACTCATGTGATTTGTCTTTTCGTGCTGTCTTTCAGGGAGGAAGTACTTGCAATCATCTGATAACAATTCAAGTCGACTGATGTCACATGCAGGTTCAAACTAGCTAATGCTGATTTCCGTTATCGATTAGTCTGCCAGTTACGTTCTTGACTGAAGTGATTTAAGAGTTTGGTCTATAAAATGTCAGATGTTCTATATTGAACATCAATAAAAACTATGATTTCTTTTTAACTAGAGCACAATATTGACGTATTTAAATGTTTTGTTTTGTTCGTCCAATAATCCAAAACCCAGAAAGACTCAGCTTGCTATAATGGAACGGTAGGACATTTTCTTTAGAAGCATCAGTGCTAATGAATTTTTGCTCAAAATATTGCTATAAATATTAATTAGAATTGTTGATTCATTTTCTGTTGATCGACAATCCAACTACATTTTTCAGCTATATGTCATACACATTCAAGCACACATAATGCTAAATGCAACTTTTGATGATTTCAGTTCACACTGAATTTAACTGAAAAGATACCCATAATTCTTGACCAGAACAAACCACTTTAAGCTGACGTCCACCTTTATTTAAAGCCTCCACTCTTACAAAAGTTGTGTTTTATGCTCCATGGAGACACTGATCACTGCTCTTCACAATAAACATGCTGTCTTGTTCTTGCTGTCTGGCAAGAACGGCACCAAAACTGGCTCTGGTCATAGAAAAAAGGGAGAAAATGCTAATCAGCTTTTTATTACCCAGCCGGGTAATTAAAAAAAGGGGTTCAGACTGTATTCTCTTCCCCAAGTTCAGATGTCCTCCATGTTAAATCATTGCGTTTGACCTAACACACACCGGTTCAACATTTCAGGTGTGTAAAGATACACGTGTGCAGAAGAGGTCAGATATGCTCCAGAGACTCTGGCAGCTCCTGTGGCTCAGCAGGGGAGCCAGGCTAAATGTAGAACAAAAGCAGGTACAGTAACGGAATATCTACGGTCTCACCACATGCTTCCATGGCCCCTATGGTTACCATGGACACCCGGGAAGCCCATACATCAATTAGCTTGCACCAACTAGACGACTGAGCCCCCCGAGAAGTGCGAAACAATGATGGGAGACAAAATGGGAGAAAATGCCGAGGAACAAACATGAAGTAATTACATTTTACATTCTTAAAATTACAAATAGGGGATTTTATTTAACTAACATTTGCTCAGAGTATAGTAATAATGTCTACTATTTCATTTATTAGCCAAGTACTTTTACACATACGAGGATGTATCTTCTGCATTTAACCCATTCTAACTAACTATTGTAACATTGTAATTTCCCCATTGGGGATCAATATACAGATTTAAAAAAAAAATAATAATAACTAGGAGCAGTGGGCAGCCATAGTCCAGCACGCAGGGACCAACCCCAGATTTAATGCCATTGCCTGAATCAAGGGCAAGCATGTAGGCCTATGTCTTTCTTTCTTTCTTTATTTATTTATTTATTTATTTATGTGGAAGGAAACCGGAGCACCCAGAAGAAACCCACGCCAACACGGGGAGACAAATCTCCACACAGAAAGGACCAATTCTTGAAATCAGTACACAACAGTTCTAACCACCGAGCCACGTGCAAAATGTGACAAATGCCACATATCCATCAAAATGTATTTTGTATAAGTAAAAGAAATTGTAAATTTCTTGAGAGGGGGACAATGACTGATCAAAGGGCACAAAGATCCAAAACATTTAAATGCAAAGCTACATTTCTGTGTCTCTATTCCAATTTATTGTCCGTATTTTATCCTTAAATTATTAACAATCAGGCCAGTTTTTTTCACTGTGTAATACCTTTTACCAATACCAATTCTAATTTCAAAGATGTTGTCACTAAACAAAAACAGTAAAATTGAGTCTCTACAATTTCCAAACTCTACAAACTTAAAACTCACCCAAAAACGTGTCGAACACATTTGATCAATGACTCAAAATCGAATCTAGAAACAAGAACCCAAGCACAATGTAGTGCTACTTTTATTATTCAACGGGGGGGAATGTCATGTTTTCTGACTGTACCAAGTCAACAAAGTTAATTTCCTGATGTTTAATGGCCAGCATGGTGGAGCAGACTCACCGTGGTGGTGCACGAGCGATCGGCTCCGGCGCTCAGGAGGACCCGGACACAGTCCAGGCTTCCTGCTTCGCAGGCCAAGAAGAGGGAGGTCTGCCCCCCCGCCGCCGCTGAGTCCACAGCAGCTCCTGCAGACAGCAGCACCTCCACACAGCTGGAGGGAGGGGGAGAGACATCAGAAAAAGAAATACCAACTTCCACATAAATGAACACGATGTATGGCGTTAAAGCTATAGTGCACCGTTTCTGACGCAACCATTAGGAATTCTAAGTAATGACAACAAAACTGTTGCCGCCTCTAAATGATACAAGGCGTCAGCGATTGTGCACAAACCACCATAAAAAAGACAAATAAAAAAAGCTCAGACTCCATAACACATTTTTATATGACACCATACATGCAATGATTGCACACATCTTACTCTAAATTGAGTAAATGTGTGTGAGTGAATGACTTCCGCATGCGCAGTATAGTAGCGGAGGCGGGGAGTTGCTACATCCCTTGTGCGTTCATTGATTGGTTCTTTTGATCAAAGGCTACCAGTGTCGTGCCAAAAAGTGGTCATCTGCCAAAGACTGCTGTCTATTCTGCATGCAAATTGAAAGAGATAGACCCAAAGATGAAATATACTCAACACACACACACACCCACACACACACACACACACACACACACACACACACACACACACACACACACACACACACACACACACACACACACACACACACACACACACACACACACACCACACCACACACAGCCTGATCAATTGAGGAAAACTGAGCCTGTCTGCTAACACGACATGAAAAACTGTCAATTCCTGAAAATTAGAGAGTGGTGTGTGTGTGTGTGTGTGTGTGTGTGTGTGTTGTGTGTGTTGGTGTGTGTGTGTGTGTGTGTGGTGTGTGTGTGTGTGTGTGGTGTGTGTGTCAGAATGCCTTTTGGATATCCCCAATCTATAAATAGCACTGTGATCAGATATTACAACACTGCACATTCCCCAGCTGGTCCTGGGCATCATGTTTTTGGCACACACACAAAAACAAACACTGACAACACACACACACACTGACAACACACACACACACACACACACACACACACAACACACACACACACCACTACAGTTCAAAGAGCCTCTCTTGCTGTAAGTATGATATATCAGGATCAAGACGTGTGATCAGAACTGAGTGTACTGTAGAAGCAGATGTCGTTAATAATTTATAATGAGAGCTCAGAGATAAACTTCCTATCAGCAGAAATGAAATCAAGCTGCAAACATTACTGACAGCTGCCCAGTTAAAGCTCTGAGCTGAGCTGATTGTAGCTGTAGGGAAAACACCCCCTAAAGCTTCACAGTCCATACTGTGTGCCACATAGCCACCAGTTGATACTGGTGTGGTGACGGTACCGAGCAGACATGCTGGCTCCGAAACCAAACGCAGTTACTAGCATTGGTATAGCGGGCGTATTACACGCATGGCAGGTTCCAGCTGTGCTCGTCTCGCAGAAAAATAGGTCCCATGAATCATTTATCGAAAGTACATTACATATAGATTCACTAACATTTACTGTTGGGCCAATGTGACACACTAAAAAAGAAAGGTCAAGTCTCTGCAACCATGGGGGTCATGAACCCTGCTTACACTGGGTTTTAAAATGAGTCTTGAGTAATCAGCAGGACCACACGAAATCTGAAAAAAGGCAGAATATTTTTCACATATTTTAAACAAATTTAAAAACTAAAACTCAAATAAAATGTTAACCTATCTCCATCCCAAGCAAATCCTGATTCTAGATCATCGCTGAAAACTGTAATTTATTTTTTACAGTTTTCAGCGATGATCCAAAATGCTAAACAGGCTAAATAAAAAAAAGTGTAACCGGCCACCAAGATTAAGTCGTCTTGGATGCATTCAACAACATATCTTTTGTTGTATAGTTTATACGCTAATGCTTCCTGACGCTTCCAACAGAACAGGAAAATGGGTCACCAATGCAGTCCGTGGTGGTTGTTTTGGTAGCAGCGGACCAAGGCTCTCTAACTTGCCCACTTTGGGAGTTGGACTAAGTGTTGCGTGACCATCCATCGTTCTGCCCGATTGGAAGGAGATTAAACGCGGCGTTACCGTACAGGAGGATGACCCATGGGAGCTCACCTGCTGTGGCCGTGGGCGGCAGCAACGTGTAAAGGTGTGAATCCATTTTCATCGGCGACATCAGCAGGCGATCCCGAAGACAGCAGCAGCTTCACACACTCTGGCAGAGAGAGACAGAAACAGGGTGATGCTGCAGCCGTGAGCAGAGAGAATTAAAATACAACAATTACAATCTACAACATCATTAAAAATGCAAAAACATGTCAGTGTAAATGACTTAAAAACTGTACAACCGTACACTGTATACAGCAGAGCAAACACCTTTTACTGTTGCCATGGATACTCTTCAGTAGGTACAGTAGTAGTAGTAGTAGCATTGTTGGCATAATCCTCCAAAATCAGGGTAAACAAGTTTTTTTTATTTTTTAAATACAATACGTTGCCATTAATGAATTTATTTGGAAGTCGTGCCACCCGCTGTTCATGAGCGTGTTTTCTCAGAGTTTATTTCACTAGCTGTTCTGAAAAGATGAAACATGATACAGTTCTGCCTTTGTTCTGTCCAATATGCTGAAATAAAGACAATTTCAGCCCCTCCTCGTTTTAAAACAACAAAGATGAATCAACAATATATTTGTGTTAGCATTCGGCTACTACATTTCCCAAGAGTTTTAGTGGCGTTTTTATCTTTAATAAAATGCCAAGCCGTCCAGATGTAACTCTCCAGTACAATAGTACAGTACCCATTTATCTTAGAATATGGACAGAAATCCCCAGACGAGCGTTCCAGCTTTTCAGAACGACTGATGAAAGAAACCTTTTATGAGAAATAACACTGGACATGAAAAGCCAGTGGAGCAAAGCAGAAGTGGGGCAGGAGACCAGCTCTCTGTAGTGCATGTGACATCTACGAATACAAAAATAGTTCTACATATTCATCTCTGTACGGCACATCAGGTATTACAGAGCCACCAGAAAAACAGTACAGAATGACTACAGAGTGAACTCTGCATTAAATGGAATACATCCAAGTTCTCTTTCTTTATGTAGAAAATTGAAAAATATATACTGTATATAAGATCTACAACCCCAAAACATCTATATTCAAACTGCTGTTTTATAACAGTTGCCTGTCTGTTGTAGTGGCTTCCTACTGCTCGTTACACAATGTGCGTTTCATGGTCCCGTTGTTACACACATATTCCCACATCCAACACTCACCCATCTACGTGTGGTTTAAAAACGGAGAAACGGATGATCGTTGTTTCAGGAAATGAAGGAAGTGAAGGAGGAGCGGTAAACAGGGTTATGAAGAGAAGGAAAGCATTGGAAAAAAGCAAAAGGACAATGAAATATTGATGGGAGGTGTTTGTGTGTCAGCGAGTGTGTGTCCTCTGTGTGTACATCCCGCCTTCTATATAGGCCCTCAGCACAGGTGTCCTTCAGCTGCATTAGTCGTGTTCATGGATCATCGCTGCTCAACTGGAGGTTACTAAACATCTCAGCAGGGGAGCAGATCCTGATAGACCCGCAGCGTGTGTACATGTGTTTGTGTGTGTGAAGTGGCCTACATGCATTAATTATTCTAAGTGTGCGACTGTATGCACGGCACTGCTTCCTGTGTGTCAGGGTAACGAGCATGTGGTCAACATCCATGCTGTGGTCACAGCCCTGACATGACAGTCCCTCTCATCTCACAGCAGCCAACATACTGGGACCAGCCGCAGCTCTCATACAATCCCAGACTTTAAAACAACACAACACAAGTTTATCAGCTCCAGGTCTTAGTCCTCTCACTTCATCTTCAGATCGCTGCAAAAAGCACATCAACAACCAGCTGCTCGGCAAAGCTAGTGTATACTGAATATGTTGTATCTCAATCATATTGTCTGTTGAAGAGCTGTAAAGATTAACTGATCGGTTGTCAACTATTAAATGAACCAACTATTTTAATAATCGATTAATCGGTTTGTGTCATTTTTCAAAAAGAACAAAAATTCTCAATTATCTTGATTGCAGCACCTTAAATGTGAATATTTTCTAGTTTATTCACTCGTCTTGTGACGGCAAATTGACTATTTTTGAGTTGTGGACAAAAGAAGACATTTGAGGACAGTTTTTAAATAAACTGTGATCTTAAGAATCAGTCAAAAATAATCCACAATTTGTTTTTATTTTTAAACAAAACCAATGGGGATTATGTCATTTAAATTACGGTTATTGACCATGTATTTAAAAAAAAGTGTCAAATACGTTAGAAAAAGAGCCAAAAAAGGATAATTTGTTTTTGACACATTGGTCAAAAACAGAAATGTCACAGGTTTGATGTCCGGAACATTCAAAATCATGTTCCCTCTACAGGTTGTTTCACAAGATATTCAAACCTGAATCACTCACTGTGATTTGCTCTGGAAGAGGGCGCCAACTTAACGACTAAAACAGAAATAAATCTACTTTGTGGCAGCATTAAGTGTCCACTCTCCCATCAATATGAACCTTCGTTCTACACTGTCTTTAACAGGAAGTCCACTGAGCAACTGGCTCCTCCTCAGCATAAATCTTTATATTTATGCAGTTTTACAAAGTCAAACCGGAGAAAAGAAACTACTTCAGGGTCCTATTTAAAATGCCACTTTGTGACTCGCTGTGGACCAGAGGGGGAAGCTTCCTAGCTCAGCCTTTACGCAGCTTGTGCAGGTGAGAACACTATAACTAAATCTCACATGGCCTCTAAGTCCTCAAAGAGAACTAAACACACATCGTACTTACTGGAGCTAAGGAGTCCCGACAACAGAACGGTTTAACACGTAGAGCAGATGGATGCGGTCTTCACTTTGCAAACATAACGGTTATACGTTTAAAGAAAACAAGAGAAAACTATATGTACTTTCTTATTAATCGCAGAGTAATTTTTCTTCTTCAAAAAGCAGTAAAAGGAAAAGGCTAAATAAGCAAGAAGAAGAGTGAGTGTGTGTTTCTATACATACTTTCATCTTTTGGTCTTATATGTTCCATTTATATCAGCCTCGCTCATGGAACAACCAATCCTGTGTGAAACCTTTGTATTTTAGCGTCTCTCTCTCCTTTAAAACTACTCTTTGCCGGGCATCCAGATAGCGCAGTGGTCTGTGCGGATGCCCATGTCCAGAGGCTTGCTCCTCGACGCAGCCGGCCCGGGTTCGAATCCGGCCTGCGGCCCTTTGCTGCATGTCACTCCCCCTCTCTCTCCCCTTTCTCAACTTCAGCTGTCCTGTCCATTAAAGGCCTAAAAATGCCCAAAAAATAATCTTAAAAAAAACAACAAAAAAAAACTACTCTTTGAAATCATCCAGCCAACCGCTGACTCGAAACTACAAGACACAGATTCAATTCTACGCTTCAAAATAAAACACACACATTGGAGCTTTGGACAGAAGCAGCCAGAAAAGTTCAAAGAAAAACAACTGCCGCACACTGACTGATTTGCATATTATTTAACCAACAGTTATTTAACATTGTGTAGTCAAGAGTTTGTGAAATATTATTGTGCGAGTCGCAATCACTTATAAAAAAATCCACTGCATTCAGGGCCATCTCCATGAGTTTCGAAGTTTCTCACCAAGGATGATGACCAGCCACCAAATATAAAGTCTATAAAATGTTTAAATTATTACTAAAATGGACATTTTCACATTTTACACCCCAAAAATGAAGCTATACAGCATTTAGATTTAGTTCTAAATCCCTCTTTAATGTGAACTCAATTCAGATAGTAAATGCAGAATAATTTATTTAATTTTTGTTAAAAGCAGTCAGATTTAAAGATACTCAGTCTATTGAGTCTTAAGTCTATTGTAGACTTAAGAACCTTTCCCCAGGTTGCTTAAGAGCCCAAATTCTGAGGAAACAAATCCCAACATGACCACACTGTCATTAGTGGTAGCCCCGGCCTGTCTGGATCAAAGGGATAGTTCAGATATTTTCCAGTGGGGTTGTATGAGCTACTTCTCCATGGTCGGTGCATTACCTGCATTAGATGACAGCCAGCACACCCCGACGACACTGAAGCCAAGCAATGTTCTGCGGTGGACGGGGGTAGTAGCTTAACATTTAGACTTTAACAATCTATAATCGTTTATGTGTATGCTGCTGTAAATTTAGAATATTTTCACCACTTTTCCCTTCTGAAGATGAAATATCTGCCGTCTTCAAAGTCACTCGACTCCTTTGACAAAAACAGTTTTTTCACCTCGGCGAACACGGGTTGCTGGTCTACTGCTGAACTACCCCTTAAAGTCCATTTCCAGCTTTATAAATACCTGCTGTGCCTTAAATGTCAAGCAGCCAGCCAGTATTGGCGAATCAAATGCCAGTTACCTGTGTGTCCATTCTGAGCAGCAGCAAACAAGGCAGAGGTGTGGTTGTGGTTGTGGTAGAGGTGGTGGTCTTGGTCAAGATGATGGGGTTCGTTGTCCATGGCGGTGGTAGAGGTGGTGTTGGTGGACATGGTGTTGGAGGTGGTAGTGGTGGTCGGGTCTGGTTGGTTAAGCAGCATTGACAATAAAGTGACATTTCCCTGGGAAGCAGCTTGGGGGAGCAGGGGGCGCCCGCTGTCCAGGGCAGCAGGCCCTCCGCCGCTGAGAGGGGAGACTACGGAGGGACACCAGCCTGCAGGGGGGAGGAGGAGCAGGAGCAGCACAGGTTAAACTAGGTGGAGGGAGAGCAGGAGGAAGAGGAAGCTTCTAGAAGTGCTGAACATGGGAGAGCGAGGGTGTAAGAAGGTGAACGGGTTGGAAGGGAAGGAGAGCACATTTCAATTCCACGCATACTGTAGTACAGTCTCTTTTGTCTGAGCAGCAGGCAGCAAGGGGATACGAGTTGTAGTTAAATAAATGTTTCCAGTGAGCACAAGCTCATGTTGTGCAGCCAAATATTGTTTAAAACCCCAGATTTTTTATGTTAACATCTAGTTGAGATACCATTGTTTCAAAGATGCCCGATATGTCAAGCTGAATTTGGCTGAAATGTTTATAAAATGAGGTAAAAATGTCCATTTGATGGAATTGTGCAGGTATAAAAAAAAGAAAAAAAAAAGAACTTGTATAAAATTAGACTTTGATGAAGAGTTGGAACAAGATGATATATTATGTAATGCATACAGTGTAATAATGTCAAACCATGTCCCAAACTGTGATATTTAAGAAGAAACAAAATGAGAAATGTCTAAAAAGGTTAGCTGACAGGCAAAGCTAGAGCTTTTATTTTGAAGGACAGCAGGTTAGCTATGTAGCATCCAGGCTATCTGCCACTGAGGCTATCTTAACTTCAGCTAGCTAAGCTACACAACTAAAGTTAAACTAATTGAACACACAACCAGCTAGTTCTACCGAAATCAAATATTAAACCTCAAAAAGAAGCCACCCAGTTGGTTTCTCTTGCTGTATCCTGGAGCTATTCTTGGCTAAATCCCATGTTGTGGTTGGTTTGTGTTATGAACATACCAGTAGGATTACAGGAGGATTACGGGGAAGAAAAAGTAGAACAGTAAAGTTACATACCGAGGTTTTGTTTCAGCCTCAGCTGGAACTCCTCCAGCACAACTGTGGTTAAAGCTCAACCAGGGAGATTATCCCTCCCTCAGATCTGCTGTTAATGTGTGGCTTATAAAACAGACTTGTTACCTTCTTATTAATCCTCTTCAAGCTCCCGATTACCTCATTAAGTCCTTTATAAATTTAGTTTTTTTTTTTTTATAAATGAATAAAAATGTCACACTATTGTGCACTGTGTATGATGTCAATTTGGAAACAGATTTGCCTAGATGCCAAAATTCATTGTTTTTATGGCTGATTATATATTGTTCCAGATATCTTGTTTTCTGTGAAATTCGGCCTGACATGTTTGGTATCTTTGGACACTTTGGGATCACCACTAGGATGGAAAAAGAAAGGAGAAGTTTGAATACTTTGCTGCAGTACAAAACGTAAAGATAAATCCACCGGGATGGTCTGAAAGAGTTTAAAGGTTAACGGAAATTTCCTCTTATGGTAAACTGGCATAAATGAATGCACAGACAAAGAATTCCCTAACACCGGTGAAGGTTTTCAATTTTAAGTGTTAGAACAGGAAAAAAAAAAACATCCCCAAAACAAAAGTAAGATTTTCACCGTTTTGCTGAAATTTTCAGATCATTTTGTTATTTTTCACATGCATTGTTTACTGTGGTAATAGATCACATTTGTATTTACTATCTACATATGTTTAATGTTTGGAATATGCTGAACTATTTTGCCTGCTCTGGAAAATAACATCATTTCAAAGCTTTCTCACAACACTAATAAAATGTGTGCGATTGTCTCAGCATGTGACGGGCGCTGCAGCCGGGACAAAAGAGTCCGTCGTTGCATCAGATTAACCGTGAGGTGATGGACAGCATTCGTCTTTCAGTATAATCACTCACCCACAGTATTCACACAGTGGACAAATAGAAATTATTCAGTTGGAAACTGTTGCAATTATACATTATTACTTTAAATGATTAGGCAAAACAAACAGATAAAAGAAAGGACAGAAAAAAACAACAGTTTGCTAAAACCACAAACTAAACATGCTAAAAGCTTGAGATGCTACTTTTAGCTTTGGTTTTATATAAAGATGAGAAAAAGAAAAAAAAGGCAGAATGGAGAATTTCAGTGCAGAAACTTGTTTCACAGACGGAAGAGAGAGACCGGGGAAGAAGAGAAAGTGCAGCAGAGATTCACAAGAACATAGATGACGGTAGCCGTTGCACTTGCTGTCCGTCAGTGGGTGGAGGTCAGGAACAAAAAGCTACAAAAAAATATCTGGCTACTGACAGGTGACAATGTGGACCTATTTTGAAATTGAATCAATTCAGAATTGTAATTGGGAACTACTGCAATCAAATAAAACCTGAAAAGGTACTGTATGGCAACACTGGTGTTAACACTACTTTTGTCTGTGCGGTAATAAATATATCTTATATATTTTTTACATCATTGTAGGTCTTTTGTTCTCTGCAAAGCACTTGGTCATGTGAATAAATAGAGCAGCCATATATTTTTCAAATCGGGGTACATCTTCATGCAAAAAAACAAGACTTTCAAACGATGCAAATGCACAATGCAGTCACATTTCACAGGTACATTTCAGGATGATTCCAGTTTACTACAACTTGGCTTTGCATTTCTAGGTTTCATCATTATATGTTTCACTCATTATACCTGCAAACAGCAAAATCACTAACGAGAAGCAGACTGGGCAATAAACATGAGCAGCGAGCATCAGTTAAGACAAATTATCTAAACCAGCTTTTTCGCAGGAAAAAAGTAAGTGTGTGAAGTTAGTGGGGAAAAAGGGACCAAGAAAAAGCCATTCTGTAAACTGTGATGGAGTTTTGCAACAAACAGTTTGGGCAATCATTTCTAGCTTTGGTTTTATTTTTAAATAAGTTTGGGTAAGCTCAGAGGTTGTTTAAAACCGGTCTGACAATCTGGCTGCTCGTGTTTCTTTCCCCACCTGGCTGATGCTGTCCTAAACTCAGGAACTGTCTTGCTGAGATGTGGGAGATAAAACTGAGTGAAATATTATTACAGATAGAAACTATGGAAAAAACGACGGAAATAAGACCGAAGTTGTAATAAACTGTACATACTACACGGTACAATCAAGCAAGGTAAATATAAATACCTACATTTATATCAAAACAATTAAATTACATACAGAAGGCCAGTGGGACAAGTTAATGGAAGCTGAAACAGAAAGAGTGCAGAAAGTACAGAAGTGGTGATGGCATGCTACTGGAGGATGGAAAAGGGAAGGGGAGGAGAGAGCAGCCTCTGGCATCAGCTTCAGAGAGGACAGGGGTTACTGTTGGGAAGAGCTACGAACCAATCTGAATACGCAAGAAGGGGAAACGTCTGCTTTGCCTCAACTGACCCTGAAGGCTAAGCTTTAAGTCTCTAAGAAGCATTCAGGCACATGTTAGCGACATGTCAATGTCCGCTGTTGACACTGATACCGACAGGGCTAACGTGACAACATGGGAGACGAAAGGTGCCCAGAGAGAGGACATATTAAGGGCAGAGGAGGAGAGTAAGTACAAAGAGGATGCAGAGGAACTTTAGGGATTCAGTGACATAAACTGAATTGCTATTCTGTATTGCATTCCTGTGGTTATACCAGTTTCCCTGTGGCCTGATTGCTATGCTATGCTATGCTAAGCTAAGCTTGCGCCGTGTAAAGACAGTCGAAGAAAAGAGGCAGTGGGGAGAACTGGAGGGAGGTGGAGCATGGAGGAGCCCCTTTACCTGATGCTGTTGCCAGGGGGCTGCCTGCGGAGGCTCGGGGGCTACGGGAGGATGAAGCACTAATGGAAGAGGAGTTGGAGGGGGGGTTTATGGAGGAGGGGCTACTGACAGTGGTGGCAGAGCTGATGACAGGGGGGCACTCTGCACATGCTGCTGCCGGCTGCCGCTGAGGGCCCCGGCCAGGCCCCGGGGAGCAGGCACCCACCTGAGAGGCCGTCAGGGCTGGGACCAGGTCCAGGGCGGGTTTGGGCGGCAGCTGGGGCGTGGCTGGTTTCAGCCCAGCCCCAGAACGGTTGCTGTCCCCCACCCCCTTGATGGGTGGATGAGGAGGAGAAGGGGTCTGGGAAAGCCCTGGCTTTTTGGGAGGAATAGGGGGAGGGTTTCCCCGGTCGATCCTGGCCACCGTGGGCGACTTGAGGCCAATTGGATGGCCCAGGCGGCCGGGAAAAGGGCCCCCCTCCGACGCAGAGTGTGGCAGGCCTGGACGCAGGGGTCCGCCTCCTGCTGGAGGGCTTGTGAAGCGCGAAAGGACCTGTGTGACCGTGTGGCGTGCTTGCTGCTTGGCGGCAAAGTTGTCACGGTTGGTGGGGGACGGATCACGGGCCGGAGGACTCTGGGACGACGTGCCATTTTGGTCCTGTTCCTGGAACTTGTAGCGGGCCGCCTGGACACGGGGGCTGACTCCACTAGGTAACCCGTGGGGGGCTTGGCCCTCTGAGCCATTCTCTGTCTGCGCCAGTCCTCCTGAGCTGCTGTGGACGATCCCCCTCCCACTCGTCTTTGGCAGACTCAGGCCCACATAGTTGGCAGGGGTTGGTTTGACAGGTATGGTGAGGGGGTTCTTCTTGGGACCCTCCACCTCAGTGGGGGGCAGGTCCGTTTGGCAAGACGCTGTTCGAGAGCTGATGGGCTCTGTGGCTACAGAAACAGACATCACTACTTTAGGTTTGGGTGGTGTGCTGGCGGCAGCAGCAGGTTCTGCACCGGCGGGAGCAGCAGGCTGGGCGTTAGCGGCACCATCCTTCCTATCGCCCTGTTCAGTCCTGAGCTGCTCCACCTGCTGCCGCAGACTCTGGCTCTCGACCTCCTCGCGGCCCAGCCTGGCCCGCAGCTGTTCCCGCTCCGTGTCAAACTCCGACAGCTGCTTTTCCATCTTGGCTTCCATCTGTTGGCTGCGCTGTCGCTCGGTGCTCAGCTCCTCCTGCAGCCGGCCAGAGGTGCGGCTCTCCTCGTCCACGCGAGCCTGGAGCTCGTCGAAGCGCTGAGACTCCTCTACGACTCGCGTGGCAAGCTGCTTGCACTCGCGCACCAACATCATGACAATGTGCTTGTTCTTCTCACGCTCGTCCTTCAGCTGCGCTGTCAGCTTGCGGTGCTCCTGCTCCAGACTCTGGAGCTGCAGCTTCTCCATCTCCAGCTGGAAGAAAAGACACACAAAGTAAATGGAAAGTAGCATCGATCGATGCAATGTTTTCTCAAAGACACTAAGGCAAGCAAAGATTATTTTTTATAGTCTATTAATCTGTGGATTCTTTTCTTGATTAATCAATTAGACGTTAGGTCTATAACATGTCAGGAAATGGTGAAAATATGATAATCTTTGTTTTCCAAAGCCCAAGATGACACACTCCACAATTTAAAGATATTCAGTTTACTGTCACAGAAGAGTGAAAAAACTAGAAAGCATTCACATTAAAGAAGCTGCAATCAGATAGTTTTTTTTTAATCTTTTTTCATAAAAAATTTCCCATTGCATGAAAATTCCACTTTGAGGTTTTTAACATTAATATGTCAACCTGCCTATGGTCCTCCAATGGCTAGAAATGGAGATAGGTGTAAATCGAGTCCTGGGTATCCTGCACTGCCTTTTAGAAAATGAAAGCTCAAATGGGCAGAGTCTTGCCCCTTATGAGGTCATAAAGGGCAAGATCGCCTCCCCTTTCTCGTCTTTGCCCGCCCAGAGAATTTGGAGAGAGATACATTATGGCTTTCAAACAAGCAAAGTGGAAGTTGGTCAAGGCCACACCCCCTCTCCACCTTGCCTCCTCAAAAGCTACAGACAGAAACGGCACATACTAAGGAAAGCTCATTGTGGGACTGGCTC
>NC_045740.1:17179320-17183591 GCF_008692095.1 Etheostoma spectabile
AATACTGCACCAAGGCTGAATTTTGGGAAAAAGACTGCAGATACAGTATTGGGGGACCACTAAGGTCTACATAAAAGAGACTTCATATACAGTATTGGGGGACCACTAAGGTCTATATAAAAAGAGACTTCAGATCCAGTATAGGGACCACTAAGGTCATATAAAAGAGACTTCAGTACAGTATTAGGGGACCACTAAGGTCTATATAAAAGAGACTTCAGATACAGTATAGGGGGCCAATAAGGTATAAAAAGAGACTCAGATCAGTATTAGGGGACCACTAAGGTTTATATAAAGAGACTTTAGATACAGTATTAGGGGACCACTAAGGTCTATTTAAGAGACTTCAGATACAGTATTAGGGACCAATAAGGTCTAATAACAGAGACTTCAGATACAGTATTAGGGGACCACTAAGGTCTATATATAAAAGCATCCAAAGAGCACCATGTCATGGGACCTTAAAAAACAAAACAAAAAAACAAAACAACAAAAAACTGAATTGTTTATTAAAAAAAAGTTGGCACTTAATTTAAAAGTTGACAACTAATTGATAATTTATTTTCTTTGCAGCTCTAAAAACACCCAAAACAGGTACTAAGAGATCATAACATGGGTTTGAAATAACAGATTTGGAATTGGTAGATCTTGGTGCTTTGCTCCCTTTTTAATCATGCAATTCATTTGTCACCATCTTCTGATTTTATAGACTAAACAATATATATAAAATATAATAGTTATTGTCAGTCCTAGCCTCAGCTTTACATGTGAGCAGATACAAGAGTGCATGAATAAATTAATCAGGTGTCTCCAGTAACAAACTTACCAGATGAATGTGTTTTACACGTGACACACTGACATCATCCCCTAATATCTTTTTAAGATCATCTGCCATCATACAGACCAGTAACCACACAGACTGTACATACTTGTTCCTGGGGCCTCACAGTGTATGTCAAACATGCAATATCTCTCACAGGCGCACTTCAAAGGCATCATGCCTCCTGTCTTACTGCCAATCCCAGCACACTGGGCATCACGCGCATCCAGAAAATATCATCCATCACCTGAATAACAGAAAACAGTTGATAGAAACACAGATCCAATCTATGTATGATCTGTAATTGAGTCTTAGAAAAAGAACTGCTTGCATTCTGCCGCAATGCAACAATCCAAATTTCAAGTCATTGCCACAAAACTAAGAATGAACCTGGAAACAATTTTCTCCAGTGGAGTGTAGACAACCTATAGTAATTAAGTGAGACGGAGAAAATAGCTCGATTAAATAGACAGCCAAGATAGATAAGCTATATACACAAATAGCCAAGCGCTATTAAGGAACGGGGTTGTTTGGAGTCTAATTTATCTTTTCAGAGAGACCGTGTCTCTGCATACGGTTGAATTTCGATGACTTGTCAAAGCCTCTATATCTGGAGTGCCGCTGCTATTGTTAGCTCCGAGCTGGATTCACAGAGGGTAACAAGGCTCAACTGGGGCTCTCCACCCAATTGCAGAGACCCCATCTCTCTAACAAGCCTCAAACAAAAGAGTCGCCACCCCGCCACCACTGTCCCAAACCAGACTCCCTCCTTTTCTTCCAGTGTCCTCCTCCACCTCCCCTGTTCCAAACCCTCAGGGAGTACTTAACACCACCAGCTGATGCTGAGGAGGAGCGCCAGTCGTTACTCTAGAGATGGTGCTACGACTAGCTGCTAATTGCGTGAGGATTATGTCCGTTGTTAATCAGCCTAATGTATCTCAAGAACACATTTAGGGATGCTGTGAAGGCAGTGAAACACCTAGAGAGGATTAAGACAAGTTTAACAGACACCACCACTGAGTATATTGATGCACTGCTGGAAAATCTTTGGAAAATATTTCATCCTTTTAAAATCTGAAGGGACTGGTAGGCCTATGGCTGATAATTTCTGTAACTATCCAAAATTAATTCACACCCACTTGACGAAGTGATTGGTCAGGTGTGCGTGGAGGTGGGAAAGTATGCAGAAGTTAAAGTAAGCAGCGTTGAAACCTTCTTTATCCTTCTTTACAAAGCTATTTCTGTCACTTTGGATGCGTCCAACACAAGTTCAACACTGTGAATGCCATCCAGGAGAGACTGATTTAAAGTGTGAGGCTTTTCACCCCCATTGTCAAGTGTGGCTGTTCTAAACAGCTATAAACACTTTCACCTTCTGACTTAGTTGGACGAGACGCCATACTGTAACAACTAGCTTTTAAAAGCACAACCTCGCTAGAAGTCACCAGGGCCCCTAAATCATTTCTTTTTTTAAATAGAAAGTGCATGAAGCCTCTTTTTCAGCATCTGCCTCACATACAATTCAACATATCCAAGCTGAGAGATGCCAAGAATAACAAGTGGTCTAAAAGCAGTAGCAGCTACATAACTTCCTCTGAGATGTAACTCTAGACAGAGGGATGTTACACCCCCCCCCCCCCCCCCCCCCCCCCCCCCCCCCCCTTGAATCCAGGACAGGGATCGGAAATAGCAAACTAACAATCTTTAGACTCAGTCCGCCAGCAAGTGTTTATTTTCTTTGAGGCAGGGTTTTACCAATTTCTATACTTGCAAGGTAAAGTGTTACCTTAACACAACAATACAAAGTATTCTAACCTCCACTGTGGCAAAACAGGACTAGCTCTTTTACTGGATGAACCTGCAAAAACAGCAATGTTTGGATGCAGAATCCTACACTGCATCCAGACAAATCTCTTGTGGGACTATTTTCTTTGTTTGAGATGATAAATAGCAGCATAATGAAGTGGTTGACTTTCTTTACTGAGAGTGTGTGCAGTTACAATCAAGTGTGTAAAATCTTTTCTCATACATGTCACTTATATGCATGGGCTCTTACTCTATCATCTAGAGTGAAATAGAAAAAGACAACTCATTTTTGGGGAGATACATTGAAGGCACTTCAGGTAGCACTGGTGCTTCCTGTACCTGAGACCCCCCACTGCTTAATGAAATATTTAAAAATAACAACATAGAAGAATATTTCCCTTTAAAAAGGTCCATCTTTCACCTGAAAAGCTATCCGCTACTGTGAAGAATAGGGGATGAGAAAAAGAAAGAAGCGAAGAAGGAGGCCTGAGGACTATTTTAGGAAAAAAGGAATTTTAGCAACCGGCGGTCGTGACCTTGCTTGTCTCCAAATTCAGCCTAAAAATATTATGGGAGCATGTTTACCCACATCACCTAACAAACAAGTGTCACTGTTGTGAGGGGGAGGGGGGAAGCTTCCTTCATCTCCATGACTAATTCATGGAGGAGAGGAAGGAGCGGGGGTGTCTTCATTATGCCCATAAACCCATTCAGATTGTTACGTACAACTGCCTGTCTGCCTTCAGCTTGCCTACGACCTCATGGATAATTCAGCAGCTTACTCGCAGGAGGACGACAAGAGTGGAAACGGATGGAGGGGCTAAAGATAGCATGGACAAACCGGGTGAAATTCACTCTACCCAGCAACCAGAGGATCTCTTTTGAGTACATGGAACATGTGTCTTAATGCACCGCTGTTGTTTAATCATCAACAAAAACCCTTCATCGCTGCCTGCCAGGTTCCTACCCTGTTGTCTAAGTTAGGTACAGCTGGGCAGTCAGTGGTGACATGGTGATTCATTACCATTGTTTTGGGGTTCCCTCCTTTTACACATATTTTCAAACCTCTCAAAGTTCAGTGTCATCTTGCATCGCTATGTTTGTGATCAGTGTGGACAGTGATTATAGACAATGAGTGGAACTGATAATGTTAACCAAAAACATCCGTGAAGGTAGCCCTGAATGGGGTTGCAAAGGGTTGGTAAATTATTATAGACATTTTACAAAGATAGTTAAACCCAGGAATGTTTGGGGAGGATGCACATACAAAGTGATACTAGGTCTTAGGGCACATTGTGGTTAAAAGAATGTTACAAAGTGTTTGTACATTTCCTGGAAATAGTCTAAGGAAAGTGAAGCTCATGAATTTTTGGAGAAAAAACAAATCAAAAAATTGTACTTTTAACCTTCCGGTTGTCTTCAGGTCATATTTGACCACTTTTTGAAAAGTTTCTATATCAGAAATTTGGGTTTCTTTCAAACAAACTGTCCAAAAAAGTAAGGTGGATGGTTCTCTTTAACGTTCCTCACAAGTTAAATTTGGGTGTTTGTCAATTTCATAGCATTTGGGGAAAAAGACAAATGTCAATAATAGTGACTAAAATGTGAAATGTTAAAAAAGAAAAAAAAAAAAATGTGTAGGTCG
>NC_045740.1:17183601-17185715 GCF_008692095.1 Etheostoma spectabile
AACAAAAGGGTTAAATAGTGAACTTATTTGGGGGGGAAATACACATCTGACATGGAGGACGTTTATGAAAAGATAATGAAGGTCTGAGAGGAAAATTATTTTTTGGAGAGAAGTCTTATTTTTGAGGGGGCCATTAGGTGTAGTTCTTTTATGTTGTTCGTTCAATATATTGTTTAATGTGTCAACTTATCTGCCCTGCCACACAAAACCGTTTTTACTTGCATTATTTGAAATATATCAGGTCCATGTGTGTTTGTGCTACATGATGAATGTGAAATGAACGGCTACCTCCTCTGTCAGCTCTAGCCACTGGAAAGAAATAAGAGGAGAAATCAGCCAATTACAACAGCTGGTCAGTCTGACGTCATGTTGCCTGAGCTCATTACTATTTATGAGCTCACCCAGTTGCACTGGATAAAGGATGCTGATAGCCAGGCTCTCATTGGCTAGCTGTTAGCCAATCAGAGTCAAGCAGCTTAGCTCATTGAATATTAATGAGAACTGGCCGAAATCGAGTCTTCCTGCAGGCTTTCTATACAACACTAGAATGGCTTGAAACAAGGCAACCGAGGCTTTATTCCACAAGAAAATGTTACAGAGTCCATGGTAGAACTTTAGACATTACCACAAAGTAATGAACTACATGTAGCAGGCACCTTTAAAAAAAAGTGTTTCTATCTGTATATGACATTGTTAATACTGCCTGAGCAAATAATTCCTATATTTCCATTTTATTCCCTTTATTTCCTGCCATTTCCCATGGAAAGTTTCCAACTTGACAACTTCCATTTAAGTCAGGTTTCCTATCATCCCAGGACCCAGGCTATGTCCACACTGATTCAGGTAAAACTAAATTATTCCTTTTTCTTCTCCTTTTTTATGCCTTCAATCCACAGTACAGAATGCCACTGTGTAGATTCTTTCCAAATCTAAAACGCTGAACAGAAGGAAATGACGCTTTTCAAAACACAGCTTTCACAGATAAGGTGAAGTAGCACACATGTTACCTTTCCGACACCTCCAACTCTCTCTGTGATTACTCGCTTTTGTTTGGCGATCAAAAATAGAAGGAGATGTTCCTATAGTGTCACCGTCATAGTGTGAACTATAATCAATCTATGACAAGAAAACAGTTGGCGGACGGGCTTAAATCCAATCCCGGGGCTTGGGTAAATGTCAGCTGGCACAAAGGCAATCAGAAAAGATATAACGTATGACCTAATGTCTTTTTTAGTTTCTGCATACAAGCACATTACTTATATTGATTTTCCTATTTTATGTTTTTAAATGTCACTGTGATGCATTTCTTTCCCATAATGTGAAGCAATTTCAACTGTGTCTGTGTTTGAAACCCAACGTGCTTCCATCACTCACAGAAACGTATCAACAAACCTCTGACTGACGTACCTCATCCATCAGCCAAGCTTCATCAAGATATAGCTACAGTGCCAGTGTAGCAGTTAAGATGTGGTGTAGTGCCTGTCAGCCCAATCATTGGGATTTAAATTCCTCCGATTACTGCATCGACTGAAATATGTCCTTAGCACTAAAGTACTTAAAGTGGGTGTTGGAGGATGGGTCTTTTTGGGGTTGTTTACTTATTTGATCATTCTTCCTTATCCAAGTGTTCCAGGAAACTTCTCTTAACTTTAGACTACATTGTATTTAAGCAAACCTCTTACATACGGATGAATGTCCAAACTACAGCAACAAAAACAGAAAAAGTTAAAAAGTCATAGTCGTGTCATAGTAAGGAAAAACAGTTATTTTACACCCTAAACCACAGGACCTAAATCTATCTAACCAGCTTTCCTGGCAAAACATACCACTTCCTACTTCTCCCTTCCTTCCACTTACTCCTTCTTGCACACCTCGTCTTCATGTGTGTTTAAATGTTCCATTTAAAACTACATCATCTGTTATTATTACAAAGTTCAGGGACAGGACACACACACACACACACACACATTCATGCAAGTATTTTCTTTATTACTCATCAACATTCATTCTGCAAGCATATCATCCAAACACGTTCACACATCCAGAGAAAGAGAGGGGACAGGGCCACTCTGGCTGCCCACTTATTCAGGGACACACACACACACACACACACA
>NC_045740.1:17185725-17194280 GCF_008692095.1 Etheostoma spectabile
CACAGACACAGACACAGACACAGACACAGACACAGACACGCACACACAGACACGCCTCCAAATTCAAATATACGCCAAGAACATTAATGCACACAGACAAGGATACAATTTTCTTCCTCTGGAGAATTTCAGCCACAGAGATTTGAATCATAAAGTGTAAATAAACACAATCTGTGGTTAAAGAGAACAAATGTCTGATCCACATATTGCCGACCGAAACGTTTACCTTCGTTCAATCTGACTCACAGCAATTAAACTTCTTTAAACACAAGGTGACAAAGGAGGCACTTTGGAGAGTAGAATTGTTCTGGTTCAGGTACATGGCACTAAAGATGGTGATAGTGGTTCATCTATTGGTCCAATGGAGAGAAGAATATCGCATGCAATTATTAAATTGTTGTTGCTGAATATCATTAAAGCTGGTATCAACATTCATGGTCCACAGGAGAAGAATCTTATTTACTTTTGGTTCGATTGTAATGTGTGCTCCGGTCTAAACTAGGGATGTAACAATCACCGGAGTACTGGTAAACCACGGTAGAAATGTAGACGGAAACAATTATCATTTTCGTTTAAAATATCCGTGTTATCGCGGTGGATTACCACGATGTGAAAATCCTGTGTTTAATCCTTCCCTGCTTCATTGGAGGCTCCTGAAGTTGCTGCGCAGAAAGGGACAGAATGTAGCAGCTGAGCTGTTGACAGACTTTTTTTTCCTTTTTTACAAGCCTATTGCCTATATTTTTGTAATATAATAAACACGGTTACACTTTTTGGAACTATTTCATATTTTTTTTCAGCCTATTAGTGCTTTCAGAACATACTGAACACACTTTTAAATAATTTTTTATTTTGGTCAATATAACCGTGAGGTAAAACTTTCATACCGTTACTTCCCTAGTTTGAACCTAGAGTTTATTTGTAAAAACGGGTAAAAGCTAAAAACAGCTTTTGATGTGACAAGCACAGCTTGAGATGAAATAATCATTAGCAGTGTGATCAGGGATGTGCTTGTAGTTTATTATTTATTCTTTGGTTCTCAACTCAAACAGCATCCACTTATAGAAACCCTCCCATCCCCTCCTTCCTCTCGGTAGTCTTACCCTCTTCTGGCGGCTCTCGGCGGCGGCCAGCTGGGCCGACATGCGCTCCTGCATCTTCCTGCAGTGGGCCATGACGGCCTCCAGGATGGAGATGGGGCTGGAGCCCAGGGGCCGCCGCTCCTTGTCTCCTCCGGGGACCCCGCGCTCAAAGTCCCTCTGAAGTGCCAGGAAGGGGTCGGTCAGGCTGTAGTGACCGTATCGCTCTTGAAGAAACACCTCTTTTCTTTGAGCCTGGAGACAAGAGAGGAGGAGAAAAGAACATTTACCTTGTTCAATATGTGGATCAAAAAACCTCGACCTGTACAGCGGGCCGTAGCAGCCTCTTATTTCAACACAAACACAGGCCAATCAGAAAGCACTAAAGAAGTGCAGGTCACAACAACCATGTCTAGGACTTTCAGAAATATAGGAGGATCAGTGAGCGGCCCTCCCCAAACGGCATAACCATAGCCCTGGTCGGCCTATGACGTAAAGCCATTGAACGCCTCTTTTTTTTCTTGACACATTTGGAAGGCTACCGGTAACGATAACAGACAGTGTGTGAGAGTGTGTGAGTCTAAAGATGGATATCCAAAAAAGAATAAGGCAGAGATGGCGCTGAGAAGGTCAGACTCCAAAAGAAGGGCCACTGGTCTACAAAATTTCAGGTTAGACTGTTTTAGTTCCACTCCCTCCCTGGTTATCGATATAATACTGATGGAATGCCCAGCACTAGCAGCCACATTCATTCATTCATTCATTCATCCATCGTTATAATTCGTCTTAAATGGTGCTACTACTCTTACTGTAAGCCCAAGCAGCATCAGCACCAAGCCCCTGGCTCGCCCTCTTCCCCAGGCCTCCCCTCCCTCCCCTTCCCTGTGGTTCAGGAGGAAGTCCGGTCTATCAGGCCGTGCTGTGGACCTGGACCTGAACCCCCCTGCCCCCCCCACCACCAGCACCACCACCACCACTTGTCCCTGACCGCTGTGAGCCCGCCTGCCTGACTCCAGCACCACTCAGCCCTGCAGCAGGCACGGCTGCTCTCAGGTTACACCAACAGATGGAGATGAAGTCCTCTGAGCCGGTCAGAGGTGAGAGCAGGAGGCCCGTGGTTAGATCAAAAGGAAAATGGGTATCTCAGCCTGACCAGGTATAATATTAGTTTTCATACTTGGCCTCACCTGAGGACCTGCCAAATGCTAAACAAAAAAAAACAAAAAAAATGTAACTATATGAGCTTCGACTGACTGCAAACTGCCACCATGGCTGAAAGATCCTTCAGTTGCACAGCTGCAGCCTCCAATGTTTATCATCCATCTTCTAGTTTTGACATCCAGGAGAATGTAAACAGAGTGATGACGTCGGTAGCCCAAGATGGCGAGCTTTCCAAACAGCACATGAACGCTGCTGTAAAGCAAAAACAAAGACAATAGCAAACTCCTCATTTGACAATGAGCTTTGTGCTCAAATCAAAATTTCAGACAAATCTGCACAGAACTTGTCTGTGGTAGAAATAATGTTTAAATGCTAACTTTATATATTGGCCAGTGGCCAATATTGGAACCAATACAGTTAAGGCAAAAAGAAACAGCTCTGTATCAAACAGGGAGTGAAGTGGCTGTGATATAAACTGGCTGCACACAAAGCAGCGCCGTCATTACTCGTGCCAACATTTCCTCCGGTTACTCAAATGATTGGATGCTGACACTTGACACAAGTTTCCATCACACATTGAATAAAATCCTGACAATACAGATCCACTGTGTGGATCGAATGATCAAGTTAAATGTGGGGTTTGTTTTAGATCCCCTTTGGTAGTTATTTCAGCAACAACTACATTTTGTAAATGTAAATGGACTGTTTTATATAGCGCTTTTCTAATTGTAACGACTAACTCAAAGCACTCTGACATAGTACAGGCACCATTCACACACACATTCATACACTGTGGCCCGAGGCTGCCATACATGGTGCCACCTGCTCCTCATATAAACACACACACACACATTCCCATTCCGATCATTCACACTCCGACGGTGCAGCATCGGGAGTAGTTCCTGGTTCAGTGTCTTGCCCAAGGACCCTTCGACATGGAACTGCAGGGCCAGTGATCAAACCGCCAACCTGCCGATTGGTAGGCGACCGCTCTCCCACTTGAGCCACAGCCGCCATTTTCTGGGGTCCACACTAAAACAAATGTAGTATAATCATGTATGCTTACACTTACATGCAGTACATGGTAAAGGTACAGCATATACAACTGTTATATGTCAACTCTCTAGCTGCTGGTACAGGCAAAAGTTTGTTTATGGTGAAAGATGTTACAATATGTTAATTATTTTGGTCTGCTTTTGAAAAGCACACTGGTTTGTCAACTATTTGCTCTCTGCTAAACTCCCACCTTAGAGATCTCTCCATCAGACCCAGTGGATACTTAACGTTGCTGTAAAATCCAGTGTTTTCCCAACTGCTGCTCCAAGCAGAAGCTGCTGGCATCGAGTACAGTTCAGTAACATTAGCCTTGTCAAACCTGCTCTTAATCATTCTAACCAAAACCAAATGACCACTTGCAGTAATCCAACGGTCAAATAATACCCGACCAAAATGCACTTGGCTGCAGAACAGCAGCTGCACACAGACCAAAACCCCCTGAACATAAGGCGTGGTGAGAGAAAGAGAATAACCGAAACATTCAAAAACGAATCCACACAAACAAAGATTTTAGAGGATTAGAAGGCAATACGGAAATATACAGTAATAAATCGGCAAACTGCAAACCATTTAAATGGAGTTTAATATTATAAAAAGCTAGGCTAAATAAATAACGGTTTTCAAGTCTATAAAATCTGTCGATCAAGTCAATGGTGAAGCCCAAACACGTGAGCAGCTTTCTCTTCCACAAGTGAAGAAGACTGTATTTAAAAGAGCCATTATTCATATCCATTGGCAGCAGCAGGTTAGTGAGGGAGGACCATTTAATAACTGGGCACGAGCGACATTTCAATGAAACGTGGAGGCGAGACAAGGACAAAGAGTGTTCGAGACAGAAGAAACAGACAGCAGGGACAAAGAGGAGAAGCAGTGATGGGAAGATGTTTGTGTGATGCTTGGCCAAAGAAGGAGATGGCGTTTGGAGAGTCTCTCGCACACCAAACAAACTATTGTTGCACAAGTAAACCTCTCCCTTCATTCTGCTCGGCTAGTTTGGATCTATGAAAAGGTTTGTCAATATTTCCTGGTTGTGAGCCTCAGGGTCATGGGTCATCCATTACAGCGTCCGGGTTAGAGCCAAATCCTTTGAGAGCTCATCAGCTGTCGAACACTAAGCTCCCCTGAGGCTCTATTGATCCCAGAGATCCATTGGTTGTCGTTAGAGGAAAGCTACAGCATACAGGAGAGTTTGACCCGTGCAGCTTCTGTAGGGAGACACTGATGTTGTTTTAGACTGAAGCTTCCAAAAAAACCCATTATATTAGAAAACAGTGTTTACTATATTTTGTTTATAATTCAGTATCTTAATTTTCTTATTTTCACGTCACGTCTTATGAACGTGTGTAGGATCAAACACACTATAGCGCACTAACTATTAACTTATTGTACCAACTATAAAGGAATAATTAACTCTTTATGGAGATTGGTTAGTTGTCATGGAGAAGTTTTCATGATAATTATGGAAAATATTGGCAGAATTTGACAGAGCAGTAAACAACTTCTAAAAGGTCCCATGACATGGTATTTGGATGCTTTTATATAGACCTTTGTGGTCCCCTAATACCATATCTGAAGACGCTTTCCCAAAATTCAGCCTTGGTGCAGAATTACAGCCATTGCAGTTTGTAATATCAATGGCAGAATATGCTTCTGTCCTTTTCCCCGATGTAGACACTCAAGGAAAGCAGCCATTTCCAATCAAAGCCAACTCTAAGATCCATTTCATTGGCACAGATATCTCTGAAGGCACCGTTATGGTATGGTCAGATTTAAACTCGACCAGTTTACGTTTCCGCTTCACAAAGGGAGCCGCAGCAAACTGAGACCTCCAGCAAACAGTTAACAAGGTTTAAATAAGATGTTTACCTACTGATTTGGAGGGGGGGTAATGCATTTACAAGAGGAGTAACAGTAATACTATAGTATTTACAAGTGAAGCAGTGATGGAGGGCTCTGGGTGAGACCTCGGTATTATTAGCATCAACCTTTACAGGCATGCTGCACTCAGTGGGTTCAGGGAACACAGCCAGAAAGAGAGAGTTTGTCTTAGCAGCGAATCAGAGAGGGAGTGCTGCAACAGAGTTGGAGGAGAGTAGAAGATAGATGAGAGAGGTGGGGAACTGACAAACCCTATGAGGAGAGGACAGGAGCAACACCAACAAAATAGGAAAGAGTTAGAGAAAGAAAGAAAGAGAGGAGAGAGAGCAGTGAAGCCTAGGAACTGGAGCACAAAAATGCCCCCAGCAGAAAGAAGAAGAGGGCCCTCCAAATTTTACATGGCGGAGAAAGGAGCAGCATGTATTCAAGTGTCTCATTTTAACTCCATTCATGAACTGTGTGAATAACCAGGCAGTGGCCGCTTGCCAATCTCTTGCTCGAATAGTAAGAAACATCGGGTCATACAGAGAAGCCGTTCATGTCGGGGGGGTGGGGGGTGGGGGGGGGAGAAATACACAAGCAAACATTAGCTCACAAAAGCAGGAAGTGCTCAAGGGTGCTTTATTCAAGTGTCAAATGCTCGAGGTGCTCCTCTGTTCAGCAGCAGAAGGTTTAAGTAAGAAAGAGCTGGGAGTGCTCAGGAGAAACCTAGAGCTGTATTTAACCAAAGAATATTGGTCGACTAAAAGTCCATCTCCTCTTCAACCAATCGATTGGTCTATCTGGGGGAAAAAAATCTGCACGTTATTTCTGTATTAACTAGATCGTGCACCGAGTGCACTCTCACTGGTGGCTTTGCGTGTCCATCAAAGTGTTTTATCCTGTGACCACTATACGTATTTAATGCTTTACAATGGGAGCACTGCATTTTCACCCAACGCTACAAACACCAGTAGCATGAAGAGTAGAGTCTATTCTGGACTGAGCTTCCCACTTTTGTTTTGTTTGCAGAGAGTTGAAGAATATTCAACTTTGGTGAAGTAGTAGTAACACCGGGTGATTGGACCGATTACAAATTTGGTTGGACAAGAGCACGTTAACCAGCCAACCGACCTGGAGACGTCGGAGCAGCACAGTGAACGAGGGAGACTCTCCTCTGTCCGTCGCTCCTGTTGATGGGCCCGGGAGCAAAACACAGACCCTATACCTAATTAAGAAATTAGATGAGGAAAGGAAATGTTGCATTTAAGAGCGCCTCTAACGATGTCTCGCAGGAACGATGTCTCGCAGGAAGCAGAAAGACGGTCGTTATCCGACACTAAGTCTAATAGGTGTCTTGTTCCAAACGGACACTCTTCATCAGCTCCCTGCTTCCCACTGCTAGCAGCGACTTGTTCACAGCATTCATTAGCGCCGACTATAAGAAAATGTACAGAAGGATTCAAATGGTGATGTGGATGTAGGATGAGGGATGTCTTACAAGTCATGGTTTAACTAGAGGTGCCAAATCAAAGGCAACCCCCTAATCTAAAGCAAGTTTCTGAGAACCGACTGTACAGGGTTCAAATTAAGCACACTTAAGTTTAAAATTGTGTTAAAACTAGTGCGGGAAGGATTAATTTGAGAATAGCGCATCACCAGAAAGGTAACAGCAATAATTAATTTATCGTTTCAATCATTTTTTTAAAGGAATGGGAGATGACCTCTGATTGGTTTAGTGCATGTTACGCCCAAAACACACCTATGAATTAATGAAGGCACTAATTTCAACCCTTTTGAACCATGCGCCCACCCCTTTTTTCCGCCATCAAACTAGCAAAAGTGGATTTGGATATCGCCCTAAACACACCTGAGCCAGGCACTTCACACCATGCACTTAAATTGTTAAAATAGGGCCCAGAAAGTCTTACGCACAGAAGGTTGTATTTTGAATAGCATGCTTCTGTTTCATGAAAAAGCAAAAAAATAAAAATTGAACTTAAATGCAGAGAGATTGTGGAGAAAGTTGTTCTCTAGCAACTGTACTGGAAACATTTAAATACATTTAAGAACATACGTTTAGACCCATGAGCATCTGCACTGAGTATTATGGAAATGTATAGAATAAACAAAGAGCCTTTAGGGGCACAATCACAGCTACTAGCGTTTTATAAGTGTTTTATCGTGCAAATAGTCATAAGTGGCGCCGGTTTTCCTGCCACCGGGCGTTTAATCAACATTTCCTGTCAGTCGCTGTGCTGCCGGTAACGCCTGTGCCGAGGCTCGCCGAGGGGACGGTCGCATCAATACATCGACCTTCCCCTCAGAGGGCTCGCGTTTCAGTCACACCGAGGGTCAGCGTGGTGCCGTGGTTGTCAACTGCATCCTGTTCAGAGCAACCTCCACCTTCAAGGCTGGAGCAGCGCTCACATTTGTCACTTTGGGACACGTGTTGTGACTGATGGGGTGTGCGACAGCGGCGCTCAGGGACACTTGACATTTGAACATTTGCTCAAGTGCTATTGTTCAGTTTGTTCTGTGCCATCTCCTTCATGAGAGATTTTTACTTGGTGTTCTTTTCATTTTTTTTTTTTTTTCTTCAACATGGCCTGGTGACAGTCTTAGACTTAGTTACTATGGCTGCAGTGTACAAATTAGAGAAAGCCGATACCGATACAAATTTGGTTATTTAAAAATCCAATATGCAGATATGTATATTTTTTTGAAGTGACTGTTGGCGTGAATGTTGAAGTGGATTTGGAAAGTATTCAATTATAATTGAAAGTCTGAATGTTTATGAACAGTTTTCTTTGTATCTGAGTTAGTGACATCAAGAAACTTAAACCATGAGCTCATATGGTCCCAGTATGATGTTGAGCAGCACTAGTATTAATAAAAAAGATTAGACCAAAACGAGTACTGCGTTCCCAAAAATTAAAACCCGACACTCCTCTGTTCAAAATGTCATCAAGTTTGAGATGATGAAAAGGATTGTGGGTTCCCTGAAATTGAAGTTCTTTCATTCACATACTCTTTTACATACACAAATCTGGGCCACTGCGGCCGCAAGAAATTTCTAAAGTACATCTGTGGGAAACAACATGAACCTTTCTATCAGCTTCTCTGCATGAGAACCGACCGGATTTAAGTTCCACTGCTGAGGTGCCTCCTCATCGACGCCAATCCCAATTTGGATTTCTAGGTCAGCGCGGCGGCGAGCTGACAGACGGCATCGGATGAGGAGTGGATTTGGAGGCGAGATTGGCTGAGAATGTGTGTTGGAGTGGGAGGGGGGTGCAACCTCTTTGGATCCATTTCTGGTCTCTAGAGATATGGAAGCCTCCAAAACATTGGAGGACTCGGTCTCTCTCTCTCTCTCTGTGTGTGTGTGTGTGTGTGTGT
>NC_045740.1:17194290-17198165 GCF_008692095.1 Etheostoma spectabile
GTGTGTGTGTGTGTGTGTGTGTGTGTGTGTGTGTTCCATTGGGATGCATTGACCCTGGGGATGATGGCAGCGATCCTGAGGCCCATCTGTCAGTCACACACACCAATTAACCCATCTTCACTTCAACGCACATTCTCCCAAATCATCAGTCAATGAGCTCTGAAGTGGCTGCGGACATTAAAACCCAATAAGCCGCGGAACATAAAACAAACCTCAGAGACGCAGGATTAACAGGGTGTCACCTGAAGACTGAAGCTAAAGGTCACCAGCTCCAACAGGGATGGGCAACATGTGTGATAAAGAGGGCCACAAAAATGTTATCCTCACTACCTGAGGGCCGGATTGTGACGGCGCACTTCCACCGGTAGGAGGCTGTAACTCTTAGAATAGCTACCAAATTAATGAAAACAACTAAATATATACTGTAATCAAAGTTTATATTTATCATATTCAAATGCATTTAGTAATGTTTATAGTCATTTAATGAACTTAACAGAGAAACAAAACATCCACATTCCTCAATAAATAAATGATAACAGTCACATAATTGTTCAGTCACATTTTAATTCAATGGTGTTTAACAAATTCACATACAAAAAGGTAAACAATTTATTATTATTGTCATGTTACTGTATTACTGCCTCTGCGTTATACAGGCTTTCCCTCCCTACTCTCTTGTTAACAGTGAAATCTCAGTCATATATAAGGTGATTCATCTTCAGTGAAAAGGGGAGTAATGTTACTGTACTGGCTTTCCCGACCGCACTTGAATGCAGCATTATTTCACAGAGAAAGAGAAGCGTAACATAAACAGATTTCCCTAATATTAGTTAATTGTAGTTATTTATGAGTTCTCACTAAAATAATGATACATTTGTTTTATTTTCACAACATCAAAATTAGAGTGCAAGTCACACTGAATCTAAAAAGATGCATCCTGTGTGTTCAGATCTGACAGAATCAGGATTTTGAGAAAGTGTCAACATTATTGAAGCGAATCGTGCTAACCGGGCGACAAGGACCTAATTTGTGTCCCTTAGTTTTAATCCAAATTGCCCCTCTGGAATAATAAAGTCACCTTGTACCTTGTATACGCTGCGGCCGACTTGAGCTACAAAAAGCAGCTCTGGCCGCCCCGCGACGACGCTTGTCAAAAGGTACGGGGAAGCTTTTGATGCTTTGGCCGCTCTGACGTAGCAGCATTCTATGTTCGATCGTATGTTTCTCTGGAATAAGCCAGCCAGATGGACGTCTATCTGATTGGTTGCTGGTCGTATGCCGCTGCTCCGCGTCATAGCTCGTTACCATAAAGTTGACCTAGTTTCAACTGTCTGCTTGACGCTCAACACGCCCAAAACGTGATGGCGATGGATTTGCTGCTTCCATTGAAAAAGCAGGACTTCTGGTAACTTTGAAGCTCAAGTCCCCCCCGGTGTGTACGTACAGTTACAGTTTAAAACCCTCTGCCCTAGAAGGAGCAACAAGGCTGAAACACCTCCACAACCAACTAACATTACTATATGCTCCCGGGTCAAAAGGGGCACAGAAGCCCATTATAGGCCCAGAAACCAACAGCAGGTTAAAATGGCTACATGTGTCTATCACAATGCAAGTCCACGGACAGTAAAAGTCACTACAGTATGATAACATTGAGTTATTCCCCATTCTTATCTGCCAGACTTTATATAAGTTTACAGATATACTTAGTTTTTTTTTTAATATGTATATGTAGACAAAGTGTTATTCAACATTCATTTATGATCAAATGTAGGTAAAGCGTAGGTGGAAAGCATTGTGAGGGGCACCCTTCACATTTAGACACACAGCACATAAATCTGAATCAGTATGCAGAGTGATGATGATTGGTGGCAACTGTAACACTGAGTCAGAATCATCCAGCAGAGAGAGAGAGAGATGAGGAGAGAGAGCGAGAGAGAGGAGAGAGAGGAGAGAGGATGAGAAGAGAGAGAGAGAGAGAGAGAGAGAGAGAGAGAGAGAGAGAGAGATCATCCAACACTCAATGACCTGCAATCACGTGGGATTTCACTTTGCTGGAGGGATCAATATGAGCCAAAGGATTTGATTTGACGAAGCGAAACAGATAACAGAGCCACAGCATGAACGGGGGAGGCGGAGGACGAACAGGAGAAATTAGACTGAGATAAAAAAGGGAAGAAGAGAGGATGAGAGAGAAAATTAAGGGGAAACCGGAGAAACAGGCCTGGTGTAGAGTTGGAGAGGGCGAGAGAAAGAAAGGATGAAAGGGAAAGATGAGAACGAGCAAAACAGACGATTTACTGCCTCCTCTGGCAGGCTGTTCCCACTCAGCTACGACCCCCTCACAGTTATGCAATGTGTTGACGGTTCGAGGTGTCACTGAGCCTGAACGCCATCTTTTTAATCACCCAAAACTCGTCCAACGCAGCGATCGGGTTTCATTTCATCTTGTGGGAGAGGCGGCAGTCTAGACGATAAAGTTGGGGAATTCCTGGCTGGAGACTGCGTGCAACTACTTCAGCTCAACTAGAAAGCTGCAACTAACAGTTATCCTTATATTTATGCATGTTTTCTGATTCATTATTAATTGTTGAGTCACTTTGAGTCAGAAACAAACCGAAAGACATTTGAAAAGCTCTATGCACAGAATGTGTGACTTGATAAATGACTTACAACCAACGTACGAATTGATTGTAAATTTAAAAAAAACACATTTTTACATCATTTAATTGACTTCAGCATTACTCCACTTCCACATGTACTACCATTGAGATGCTCTTTAGGAACGCCTTTCTCCTCCAATAGTAGACTGAGCTTGAACTTGTCCATCTTCATCCTCAATACCCCATATTTACTTTGGGCCTCTGAGGTTGAATCAGAATAGTGACTTTTAATGACAGTGTCCCTCTTTTGGCTGCTATAAATAAAGCTCAGAGCCACACAAGACAAGTAAAACACCAAAACATAATGAAGGTGTGGACGGTTGCAAAATAATTACAGAGGTTGGAGGTCCACTAAAAACCACAATCAGTGCCTGGAGCTCTACTGCGTGCATCACACTAAAAGCACTTCATCATAGTGAAGCGCTGAGTAGAAGAAGAAAAAGAAAAAAAGCAACAACAAAGACACCCAGTCACAGTTCAGTTAAGTTCCTTCACAGTACAAGTGAATCATCTCTTTGCATCAAGGCTTTTACGTTCTTGAGTTATCATACAAACGCAAACACAATATCCTGCTACTCTATTACGATGCATTACGCACTTTTTCTTGTACCTCCCTAAACTAACTTATATGTTCAAAAACCTAACCCTAACGTCATCCTGACCTTCGATCAAATACGATGGGAAGCTATCCCTGTCATCAATGGATCACGTCAATGTACCATACTGACAGACACACAGCACGCTCTCATGGCAGTGGGAAGCGGGTATTGATGGATCCCCGACAATTAGAGTGTGACCTTTTGGGAAACAGATGTGTGTGCAGCAGATGCTCAGGTGCTAAGATTTAGTAATCTGTGTGGCTTTCTACAACTGGATAGCTCAGGAAATTTGGTTTAAAGTCACAGACACAAAGATCTTGCTGGAGTACAGAAATCCTAGAATCCAGCAGTGGGCTTGGGGAAAAATATGAATCACGATTTTAAAGCTTAGAATTGATATCATGATTCATTGCCACGATTTTTTTTCTCACAAAGTATATTGTAAAAAGGATTCCTTCAGACTGGTGGTCGTACTGAACAAGCTAAAACCTCAGTGGATGCTTGCGGCATCATGTCTGCAAACTATTCAACTTCATCGGCCCGACTTGTGGAAGTGATTCCAAAACCCGTCACACATTTATCTCCCTCTTTCTCTGCGGTTGACTGAGTCAAATGA
>NC_045740.1:17198175-17203723 GCF_008692095.1 Etheostoma spectabile
GGGGGTTGGTTCATTGTGTTGCCCCGGGGCGTCGATGCTGTCAGCACAGGGCGGACATCAGTGTGACATCAGGAAGGAACCAGGCCATTCTTATGTAACCAACAGGACAGCGATGGTTAGCTCCTGGTGTTTGCAGCTGCGTTTCGGCCTCAGACGCCAACGAAGACCAAGGACAGAACTGGGACTTTGACACTTTAATGAGAGGCCGTTATGAGAAGCAGAATAAAGATGGCCATCACTGATCATTTCACAGAGAATCGTTTCATCGGAGGGTTGCTGCTCTTTCACTTCATTTGTCATATTTAACAGTTAGAGAACATGTGACTTTGTTTAGAGTTGTGACTCTTCACCGGTCTCACGATTCAACTGGATTACAATCATCCTGTCAACGGTTTGAATCGTTATCACGATGCGTCGCCTAAATATTTTGTAGCAATCCAACTAATTCAAGCTATCAGATATATAAAAACTCCCCTTTTTACTGCATTTGCTCTTAATAAAAGACACTTCCTGAATGAAGGGAGCCTAAACACAACAGGCAAAAACAAAAAAACAGCGACTGAAAAACAACAAGGAGGCATTCATGGTCGGTCACTGAATCGTCCAGTACTGCATCGCAGCAACGATTAATGTCAACGTCCCTAATTTTGTTTAAAAAGGGGTCGGTTTCCTTTTTAAAGGGAGAAGCCGCCTCATCTCCTCAACTTGGAAGATAAATATGAAGTGATGAGTCGATTAATCCATTAGCTAATGAACCAAAAATGAATCAAATAAGTTCTTTCTCACGCAAAAATGCTAACCACGTTTTGGTTTTAGCAGGTCAGATGTGAGGATTTGCCGTTTTTCTCCGTCTATCATAGTAAACCGAGTAACTTTTAATTATGTTCCGTCATTGAACAGACAAAACCACGACCATGCCAGAATTAGCCAAAAGGCCAGTTGTCATCTGTAGTCCTTAGCCACACGTTACAATAGAGTCCCTAAAAGTAAAAGAACAAAACAAAGGAGAGATAAAGATAAAACACAAATAATGAAATGGGGAGTAAGCAGCAACTCAAGGTAAACCATTTCTAAAATTGACATGTTACATTAGACAATGACGTTAAAAAGCATAAAATATACAAGGCAAGGAATATTAAGCAGATAATAGAAGCATGCGGGCAAAAAATTAAAACATTACACAGATGAGTGAAGTACAGTAATTGGAAAAAGATGAGACAGTTCAACAGACAGACTGACAAGATTAGTGGTGACAGATGTGACTATCAACGAGCTGTTTTAAATGAGATGCAAATGACCGTTATGGGTTGGCATATTGTTATTGATTTACTTTTCGTCTTTTAGACTAATTTCCCCCAAATTCAGCCCGACATGTCTGGCATCCTTGGAAACTTTGGGATCTCCACTAGAATGCATTATCTTCTGTGGGTCTGAACTACCGTGTTTGGGTTTAATCAATAATGGGGTTATTTGGAATATGTGAAATAAAGTGGCGATGAGAAGGCCGCCTCATCTTGGTAGATTTTCCTTTAGTGAGAACATTTGCCAAAAGACCGAAGTGCCAACTCCCACTCATACGTTGTTGACGTGTTACTATGCAGACTAGAGGCTGAGGGAAAGCCTAATGTAGTGATATTGTTACCCAGAATCCCATGCGGTGACAGCTTCCTTCACTCATGTATAATGAGATCCGCTGATAAACTCAATGAAAGTTTGATGAAGCCCCAGATACTGTACAACAAACACACACACACACACACACACACCACACAACACACACACACACCACACACACACACCACACACACACACACACACACACACACACACACACACACACACACACACACCATATCCTCACTGCTTGCGGCTGAGTTATCTGCGGTTTAAAGAGTAGCTTCAGATCTAATGATAAATAATCCTCATGTGAACGAGCACAGAGACTCGCTTGGCTGTCATGTGAAGACTCACTCGCTCTACACACAGTAACCGATGAAAAACACAATTCTGAGGACGATTCTTATTCTAAATCTCTCTCTTGCACAACAATGAAACACAATATATAATAACAGCCACAATAAATTCTATGAGACGCTGGATGAGGGGTGCATGATATATCAACTCAATACCACATTGCGCAATATTACATTGAGTGTTACCATAAGTATGCAATATTTTCATGTTTCATTGGCCAGTTACCATGCCACTTGCACATGTTAGGGCACGTCAGCGCACGGGGCCAGTACGTCACAAACCCTATGGAGCGTCCCATGTGATGTTTGTGCATATTTCCACAGAGTGACAGTGTAAGTGAAGAAATAGACAAAAAGAACCGAACAAATCAGAGACGCCAAATGGCGTTTTTCCATTGATAGTACCCGCTCTATTCGCCCGCGGTGCCTCAGCTCACTTGGAACATTGACTGAAGTAGTACTTCAAAAAGTACCGGTTAGAAGGTACCAGGGACTTTTTTTTCGTAATTGAAAACCAAAAAAGGCGATTAGAGTCGAGTAGATGCCATGCAGTGGAAAAACGCCAAAAGAACAGAAAAGGCCTAAGAGAGAGCATAGGGAGTCAGTGGAGAGAAAGAATGAGCACAAGTTAGAAAGTGAGTGTTGCTCAGGGAGAAGACGAAATAACAGATTGAAGAGGACTCTTTAGTGGCCAAAAGTAATCCCATCCCGCGTCTATTTCTCGCAGGCAGCGATCCCTTTATAAACAGTGCAGAAAGGCGGTGCAGAATATCTACGCTAGATATCTGCCAATCACCCACTGACTTGGACGGAGGTTCCTCCTCCAGCACAGTTGAAGAGGAATTTCAATCTTTTGAATGGTCTTGGTCTTTAAAAAGCTCCTGCCTTAGGTTTTAATTGGGCTGGTTTTTTAACACAGCATGATTGTAACATGTTGGTTTGAATGCCGTTTAAAAAGCTTTTCCACCCTAAAGTGAAGTCAGGCTTTTAAAGGTCCCACACTGTAAAAAAAGATAAAAAAGAGATTTCCATGTTTCCAGGACATTTAAAGTAACAGTTCCACATCTTGGGAATTATCCGTATGATCTGTTTTTATGAATAAGTGTATTTCTGTAATAGGTGACCTAATCCTTTAATGCCAATGCATTGAGCAGTTTGGTATGAACTCAGATTTACTTATTGAAGAGGACACTGACAGGAAACTATAAACGTAAACTTCAAACAGCTTCATTATAAATGTAATTGGATAAAAGCGCAACTACAACAACAAAAAATACACAAATTCTGACCTCCAGTTATAACAAAAAAAAGGTCAAATAAAGCCAATAAATCACTTTATGCATATGTGCCGGTCAGGCTATGCAACGCGCTCACACACACACACACACACACACACACACACACACACACACACACACACACACACACACACACACACACACACACACACACACACACACACACACACACACACACACACACACACACACACACACACACACACACACACACACACACACACACACACACACACACACCTATATTTTTAGTCCCTTAGCTATATGCAAATGTTTTTGAAAACATATGCAGAAAATAAAAACTTCAAACAAAACGTACGGAGGCAAACACTTTCAGAGCGAGCAGACAAACAATAAATTTCAGATAACGCGCACACAAACACGCACATAACATGACTTGCAGCTGTGTGGGGGGGCCGTGCTGCCCGGTAGAGTCAGCTCCTAGCAGCCTATTTTTATCCTTAATGCCACAGTAAACCAACACAGGCCTGCTGCTAGATTAAACCTCATAGTTCCCGCGGGCACAGCCACAAAAAGCCCCCCCCCACCCCCAAAACATATGATAGGGCCGCAAGTGTGTTTATTACTTACTGTGTGTGTCAGAGTTTGTGGTGCAGTCATGTGCATGCATATCTTTTTTTCCTGATTAAATGTGTGGCAGCATATTATATCTGTGTGATTTAATCCCGTGCTGGCACACACACACACACACACACACACACACACACACACACACACACACACACACACACACACACACACACACACACACACACACACACACACACACACACACACACACCCCTGTGAGCGTGGAGGCAGAAACATGCAAATGTATACGTTTGAGAGAAAACCAAAAAGCTCGATGCACACACACACACCTCAGTACATGGAAACGTACACAGAACCTAATTGTATTACCAGCAGCTTAGCAAGAGTGGCGAGATGAGAAAAGGTGGAGGTACAAGCCAAAGGGCTCGTGTCCAACAGCTCCTCTGATTTCACACAACAGTTTAAAAATCACAGAGCTCAGCAACCCTGGACGCACGCACACACACACTTTTAGGAGGAAAAGGAAACCCAGGAGATCTGAATGACGGGTTACCTGCCAAATTGAATGGTGAGGGAGATAAAGCACCACAACCAAACTCTTTTTTTAAAGAACACTCTGGTTGTGGGTCTTGGTCACTGGTCACCCTGGGAAAGACTGCTTTGTGTTCAGAACAGCGCTGAGGACCGAGGGTGTCTTCAGGCAATGTCAAGTCAAGTCAACGTCATTGTCAATTCTGCAATATGTTTCAAACATACAGAGCAATTGAATATACGTTTCTCTCCGACCCTTGATGTAATTAGAGATTCTCCAATAACCAATTTCTGGAAAAACCCTTCACCGTCCAACCCTTGGAAATTGAAAAAGGTCTCTTATCTCTTTCATTGTCTAAACAACCAGAACTCCCTCGACATGACGAGAAAAATGGAATATCCTCACATAACAGAACCTTGGCACATCTATTTCATGAGACAGGTGCGTAGGAGGGGGATGAGTGGGTCAAAAGCTGCAAACAAACTCCCCGTGTGCTGTTTTTCTTTAAAGAAAAAAGTAATACAGATGTTTCTGTACTAGACCATCAGGCAAGATGTTGCAAATCTTCCCAGCCTCTACCAGCCTATGACATGCTACTGCTTTTCTGTGACTTGCAAGGAAAAGGAGGGAAGGAATTCAGATTATTGGCTGGGAGAAAGTGTCCTGCTTTTTACGTCTTCGGAAATTAATCAGTCCTACAGAGGGATCGTTAGACAGCCTGTTAAATGTAGTCAATAAGTAGGAGAAAAGAAAAACCACAGCGTATCGTGGGCTGAAGACTGAATGTCTGAATGTCTCCTTAACTCTCTGCCCACTCAGAAATTAAATGTGATCACTCACGCAACAACACATTTTAAAATGACACACAAACACGGGGGTTCAGGAGACATCAGCCCACATTTTCTTGTAAATCTTTAAAGCGTGTATGGCTCTTAAGTGAAGACATGGACGTCAGTAAATAACCACATGGTGCTACAGCTGACTGCAGGCTCAGTAAAGTGGCAAACACTGGTGGTTGGCCTTTCCTGAACTACTAATCAGTGTGGGTACTTCGAATGGTTAATGTTCAACCAAGAGTTTCTGCTTTCCCTATAAAAAGGAAAAGAGAGTACACCATCACTTTTACATACCAATGCATGCTCGTCAGGTCACAATTTCCTTTCCAGCAGCTCTCACACACACACACACACACA
>NC_045740.1:17203733-17209153 GCF_008692095.1 Etheostoma spectabile
CACACACACACACGAATGAGTCCTACTAATGAGTGCCACAGTAGACAGGGTACCCCCAGGCTTCTCTGTGTTAAATGTAAGACTTTTTAATACCACGTAGGATGAAATTTAATGCCAAAGCCATATAATGGAAAATCGTTTTCTCAGATTTAAGCCCAAAAAAAAAATGAACTATTTACCAAGTAACATTGCAGAGGCGAGCATAGTCGGACTGACTCGCACGGCAATCAGCCTCGTCTGCATTTCTAGATCGCTTTTCTTTCCCAATAACTGTCCGATTCCTGTCATAATCATCAACCTGGATTTGTGTCTAATAGACTGATGTGACCTAAAATCTGTGAAACTGCTCCAGTATTGAGCGAGAACGCAATGACGGGCTGGCGCAAACCAAGCTGCAATGTAACCTAATGGGACAGTTGCGCCTCATCCATATAGTCAAAATTGTTTAAATATTGAGCCATGGCACTATCAATCTTTAAGATAACGGGAGCCTATCATTTATCTAGCCTACTCCGAAACAACAGACTCCCAAAACACCTTTTTCCACCACTTGCCACGCCCTGGTCTTCAGATAAAACATCACCTTGTGAGATTGATCATGTTGTCAGACACCTTTAATAACAATTTGAGCCTGTCAGTACCAAAAATAATCAATTTTAGTGGGACAAAAATAAGAGTACACAATGACCCCATTAGGTTACGTTGCAGTTCGGTTTACGCAGGCGCGGAAAAAGTACCTGTACGGACATATAACATGCCAGTTACACCTAACTAAAGTGAATACAAAAGGTTACACACACACACACACACACACACACACACACACACACACACACACACCACACACACACCCACACACACACCACACACACACACCACACACACACCACACACACACACACACACACACACACACACACACACACACACACACACACACACCTGAGTTGTTAGACTGCACTGAGTTATGACATTACCGTAATTACTTAATCCTACAAACACCACAAAAAAGAGCTGTGTAAACGAAATGTACCACTTTGTAATCTATTCAATACTTATTTTTTAGAATAATAAATGTAATAGTTATTAAATACTTTTTGTGGGGGGGAGGGGGCATTTTTAGGACTGACAGGACAGTTGAAGACATGAAAGGGGAGAGAGAGGGGGGAATGACTGAATGCAGCAAAGGGCCACAGGGGAACCCGGCTCTATATATGTGCGCCCGCTCTACCAACTGAGGTATCCGGGCACCCAGTTATTAAATACTTTAAAGACCCCGCGGGTACCCTGAGTAGCATATGCTTCAATTACTATATTCACACAAGCATCACATTGCAAAACAAAAGTTTCCACACTGCAGGTTAGGCCCAAAATTGGTCCTCAGAACAGAAATATTCAAATACACAGACAGAAGACAACCCCTGTTGACTCAACATTAGACAAACCTAAGCTCCAAACACCCCATAAGCCTTACTAATGCTTCCTCCCTTCCTAAAAAAAAACAACCTCTAATGTACATGCCAGGCCGTCCCATAAAGAGACCACGCTGTAATGACGCGGTGCCTCCTGGCACTGTTAAAAACAACATCTCACAGAGCTGAATTAATACAGCCTGGGAGGGGCAGGATAAAACCAAGCCCGACCATCAAGGCTTGTGGTGTAAACGCAGCCGTAAAAAGGCGTTGGCTTTGACCATAAACCGGTTTTAATGTCTTCTCCAGTATTCAGCTTCATGGAAAACAATAAACTTTGAAAACAATTTGATTAAATCTGGGTTTGTGTTTGACATTGGAAATGCTTTGACTGGCCATCATACAGGGCATCTGGTGTATGGCTGCAAGTAGAGTTCTTGATCTATCGATTGTTTTCAATTAGGCGATTAGTCTTCAGGATGTCCAAAAAAAAAAAAAACGGTGCAAAATGCCATTTAAAATTCCCCAGAGCCAAAAGTGACGTCATTAAACGTAGTTCTTTCTGACTAAGATATTCGGAGAGACCTCTAGCTCACCCAGTAAGTGCCCTGTGTGGTCTGAGGCCTCATGAGCCTTTGCTGCGTGTCATCCCCCATCTCTCTCCCACCTTTCCTGTCTATCCACTGTTACTCTGAAATAAACAGGGAAAAAGACCCATGGGTGGAAGCACAGAAGGGAGGAGACGGGATGAGGAGGAGGGAGAGGCGAGCTAGTCTCGTTTTGTTTGAAAATAATACAAAAAGTTACATCACCCAACATCACTTAGAGCACCTTTAACAGACAATTTTGTCTTCAAAAATGTAAACAAAAAGCTCCTGAGGTGACTTTGGATTCTTAACAGCAACCCATAATGTGCAATTTCTGCCCTTTTTCCTGCCAAGTATCTTAAAGTATATTTATACATTTTAGTATGTAGGGTTTATCTCATTTCAAGATCAAATTGTTTGAATCTGACAGGATGTTATGAGTTTTTATTTTGTAGTTTAAAGCAAAAGTGTTAATGGGAAGAAGTAGTTTGCCTATAATGGTGCATCAGAATCATTTCTGCAAGCTGGGGTTTTCTCACTCCTGTGCCAGGACCTGAGCCTCCAAGCCAGCTTTGGCATCGTCCCGTTCTGCCACGCAGCCGGTTGGCGAGGCGAGAGCCGGCTCTGGTGTGAAACTAGAGGGTCACTGGCACACCGGCAGGGCCGAAGCAGCAGGGACGCCCCTCTAATCTGTTGTACAGAGAAGACCTGGCACTCTCTAAAGCAGTTACTTTCTGCCCCTGTTGCCATTAAGGCCCGGGAGTCAGCATGTTTTACTCTAACAAGCCACCACAGTGGCTGATTCTGCTGATTAGCAAGTCTACATCCAAAGAGGACAAACTAATTAGTGAAATGAGCTGGATGGAATTAAAGTCTGCACACAGTATAGAGTCAGACCTCATTTGCACCAGGATGAGAACCAACGCACAAAAGAGGTGTCATAGAAATACAATGTATACAATATAATTTAATAGAATTCATTTTATTGTCCCCAAGGGAATATTTGTCTTGGGCATAGTGCGACAATCTGTTGCTTCACAACACAAACATGTAACAGAAAAAAAAAAATCTGAAATAGACATGAAATCAACATTAAAACAGACAAGAGCATAAGATTAAAGGAAGTCATAGGACATCAAGGAAGGACATTTATGACTGTACAGAAAATACAACATCTTATAAGGTGACTAATAATTAAAGAGAGAAAAAAGTGCCGGTGGATTTATTGCACTTTTTGTCTGTTTTTCCAAGAGTCTGCAGTGTTTTTTGCGCTTGTTTTCTGTCAGATTGCACATACAACCTCTGTAAAGGCTTGTAATCTTTCCTCCTTATTATCCTACTATAGCTGTCCTGTGTGTGCCGACCAGCCTGCTTTTCAGCAGCACTGGTAAGTTTCCAAACCACGCCGTGATTCCATATCCGATGATGCTCTCCAGAATCGCCCGGTAGAACATACAGTAAGCATGACGTGGCTGCACACTCCGTACAGGCTCAGGTCGCCTTAGTAAGTTTTCCCATAAAAATCAACGTAGCAGAATGTTTAGAGCTGCTGACATATTACGAGTACTGTCACTATTGCAACAGACTTACTGTATAAGTTGACTTGTACAGTGAGATGTTACAGTAACAGCCCAACGAGCAGTGGCGCAGTAGCGCCACGAGACTTGGAGAGACAGCCACTAAATGGCCAACTTTTACAAACTAATGCATCCACAAACGGCAACAAACTGTGCCTACCTGCACCATGAAGCATTCACAACCAGTGTTCCAGCCAATGACCGACAAGAAGGATTTGGGGGTGTAGGTTGGGGGGGTTAGTGCGCAGAAGCACAGGAGGGAGAGGAAGGGGACAGGATGAGGAGGAGGGAGGGGCGAGCTAGTCTCATTTTGTTTGAAAATACTTTGAACGTCAGCAAGTAGTAACGTCACCCAACATCGCTTAGAGCACCTTTAAGTTAAGTAGCAAGCAAAAAGTAAACATTCATTGATTCCAGCTTTTTTTTTTTTTTTTTAATGAGGCATTGCTGCTTTTCTCCGTTTCATATCTTCTTCTGAATTATCTTTGAGGTGATTGATTGAAAAAATAACAGCATGAAAGGGACTAGTTGCATCCATAGTTAACATTGATGGCAACCGCACTTCTCTCACCTCTCTTTTATGGTTACCTCTTGTATGCGACCTTTAATGCCATTTGTTAGATGTGGAAATGTGTGATTATCTAGCATGTGAAAAGCTAGACTGTACACTACATGCGTATACAAAGCCCGCTTGATTTTCCCAAAGTAATCGTCACACCGTGTCCATCTCTACTTTAACATTTTAAAGAAGTGTGCAGATGAATAGATAAAGAAATGCATTAAAAACATACCACGTTTAAGAGTTTGATTCTCACACAGGCATGGCAACAACATCTGCACTTACAGATCAGTAAAATCACGTAATTATTACTTTTGTGTGTGTATATAATTTGCTCTGGGTACTCTACAGAAACAAAACCCTGGTCTGTGTCGTCCAACAGGTGTGACCCGATGTCCCCCGTCTCTAATGTCAGATACAAAATGCCTCGGGATAAAAAGCAACCAACATGTAAGAGTCCATTTTCCCCCCCACACAGGCACCTTGTTTTCTGCTGATCTGACCAGAAATCGCTGTCAGGGCGAGAACAGAGCAGCCAGTGTGTCTCAGGAACTCCACTCCTAGACAAAGCAGTAGCTGTGTTGAAGCAGAACTCCCGACCCCCTCGACAGCGCTTTCTTCACCCACATCCGTCACCACGTCCAGCATCCCCCCCCCCCGGCCGAGCACTCTGCTTCACCCCAAACAGAATAGCATGAAGATCACACCGTGAAGAACATTAAAGAGGAGACGGAGGGGAGGGTGTTTGTTATTGCCGTTGCCTTGGAGAGGGAATGGTGAATATGAGAGCAAAAAAAAAGTAGTAGCTGCTGAACGCTTGTAAAGTTAATCGCTTTCGCTGCAATGCATTACGGTGAAGCCAATAGGGAGAGAGTGAGTCGTACTGGAGGGAGGTGTAATCGATTAATGGCTGAAACAGAAGAGGTAGAGGCCCTTATTCCCACCCTGACTCAACTAAAACCACCAGCACACAGGAGCATCACGGGTTGATGCTGAAAAACAACGGTGAATAAGCTATAAACTTCCAACATTCATTCGTTTCCCTTTGACTGGCGGCTCTTTAACTGTGCCCGATACTGTAGGAATTTTAGGTCACCGTACCAAATGGGAGGCTAGTGGGGGAGATTTGGGGGTTGCCATAACAAATCTATGGATTGTAACGAAGGAGCAACACCACATTTTAGGGGCCCTATATGACAATTATTAGAATTATAATAACTGTTTAAGCTGCAACAGCAGTCCTATAGCTCGCTCTGTCAGGCTTATGTCGTAGCGGCTATTGGAA
>NC_045740.1:17209163-17210111 GCF_008692095.1 Etheostoma spectabile
GTTTTGCATTCCAATTTTGGCATCGTCACAAATACATTTTGGGGGTGACATACCAGATTTGGGGATTGTAACAATACATTTTGCATGTGCTTTAACAAAAAAGAAATTTGGATGGGCTCTATGACTAATATTGGCATTTTAAGAGATTACATATTTGGGGCAATATACCAAATCTGGTTGATTTGATGTTGCTATAATAAATGTTGGTATTGGATCAAATACTAAAAAGATGTTAAGGATTGTTCAATACCTGCACTTGTCATTCAACAAGACTTACAGTCTACAGTCGGTGTGGGGGCTCTGCGAGTTTGTACTTGACGATGCCAACATGCTGATGTAGATGCAGCTGTTTTCGTGCTAAGAAGGTAAACTTATAAAAAAGGTTACAGTCTTAATGCAGCAGGATGGCAAGCTAACATTTGCAAATTAGCAGTACAGTAGAGACAAAGCACAGCTGAGACTGGTGTCAATAGTTTTAAGTATTGGACAAGTCAAATAACTAGTTAGACCTGATGAAACTGCTACAGGAAAAGTCAGGGGATCACCAAAGTCAGTAGGGTTCATCCTCTGGGGAAAATGAATGTCCGAACAAAATGTCATGACAATCCATCTGTAGCGGCTGAAAACGTTTAGCCTGAAACAAAGCGGCGGACTAACCAACCAACCAACCGACCGACGGAGACATCCCCACCGTCATGCATGGCTGAAAAGATTAATTGGTGCCGTCTTTCTAACATCCTGTGATCACTCGGCTTCAGCCCAAAATCCCACAACATTGACATCTTGGCCTCCATTTTGTAATGACTCAGAGCAGTTCCTTGACATTTAGATGAGAGCATCTCTTCCACTCACACACCTCCTACCATCATTTCACACATGTTAAAGACTCACCGCCAACACACACACACACACACACACACACACACACACACACACACACACACACAC
>NC_045740.1:17210135-17213812 GCF_008692095.1 Etheostoma spectabile
ACACACACACACACACACACACACACACACACACCTGAGTTGTTAGACTGCACTGAGTGTGGGTGGGTGGTTCAGTTCGTTTAGGTCGAGGGTACTTCAGCAGGGATGAGCCTAACCATATTAACCTGTTTGATACCAGCTGTATGCCGAGACACAGCTTTTTTGTAATCAGAAAAACATGGTGTAAATGGCACTGTATTGCCAGTGTTGGCAATGTTAAATTTGCCATAAACCCTGCATAAAAAAAGAGGATGTTGCATCCTCATTTGAACGGCTGCGTTCCGACTCTGTCCTAGACTCGGATACGCAGAGCTTCTATTTTTGCCGGACGCCAGAGAGCTCCGCAGCAAATGGCAGTGCGAGACAGGAAGTCGGGCACGGAAACAAAATAAAACAACCAGTTAATTTTCAAAATAAAATAGTGCATGCTCACGGCGGATCATATCTCCCTGCACTACACCTCGAAAACACCGAACAGAGTTGTTTCCCCTCTACTCCTCTGGATGGAAACAAGACGTTTGTTTTTGTGGTTCTATTCTACGTAAATTTGCGAGAGCTCGAGGGTCCTCGAGACTTTAGCGGTCAGTCAGGGCCGCAGCCGTTCCACAACAAATCCCGACCTGGCGGACCTGGTGGACGGATGGTGGAGCCGACTTGCATAGGAGACGATCTGGTTGCAGCCGTTCAGCAACCGGTGGAAATTGGGGGTTAGAGGGCAAATAAATGTCCTGCGCGCTGTCATCTCCTCCTTCCGCCGGGATTCCAACTTCACAAAACGCACGCAACTTCAGGAGACTCGGGTGAAGCTGGGAAGGATTAAACACACAAGTTCCCACACCGTTGTATCCACTGTGATAACCATGATATTTTAAATGAAAACAGTCATTGTTATCGTCAACATTTCTATTAGTGACACTGCTACAAACGTGGTGTCATAGCGGGTGTTCTTGTTTTGTGATTATGTACTGAATGCCTCTTTTCTCATTTCCACAATAGCTAATAGCACTTAAGTTTTATAGCGGTGTTCTGCCTGAGCGTCTCGTCCTCCTGTTGCAGCTGGAAAACTCCCACGCTCCTCTCTGCTGCCTCCGGCTACAGCAGCAGGAGAGTAAAGGCAGGTTAACAGGCCGAACACATAACCACAATTGTTGATATTCATGTAGAGAGATAAAGAAGTGTTGAAAAGATGGAGAAAAAAAATTAAACAACAGGGTCGCTCATATTTTTAGTGCTCCTCTCTCGTCTTGCTCTCGCTGGTAACCTGAAGTCGGCCACTCACAGCTGCTGCTCTCATTCTGCTGCAGCTGAACACCCACACCATTAAAAACACACGCACGCACACATGTACAGTAGCTAAACAAAATGCCAGTTAACTGAAATAGCATCTGCAGGGGTCGAGCAATATGAGGACATGCACTTTATTAGGTGGACCTGCAAAATCTAATGCAATCCAATACGACAGCTCAGCCATCAAGTTTGCCCTTTCAAAGATAATAATGCCCAGTTTTGATTGACACTTTACTGATTTTTTTTTAATTTAACCTTTATTTCACCAGGTAGGCCGTTGAGAACAGGTTCTCATTTGCAACGCTGACCTGGCCAAGTAAAGCGTAACATGTAGTTTCACATTCTACATTGTACAAGAAAACAGAATACAATAGGCTACTAAAGTACAGATTAAGTAGGCAGGTCAAGACGGTGCAAAGTGAGGTGTAAGTAAGTCGATGGGTATGTGAAGGCGGTATGGTGATAACATAATATGCATAAAATAGACAATCTATAACATTGCTGAGACGCAGTGAAGATTCAGAATACAGTAAGTGCAAATTAAGTTGTGGTCAGGATAGTGATGTGGATCCAGTGATCAGTTATAACGCAGAGATATATATATATATATATATACATACATATATACATACATACATACATACATACACTACAGTATATGAATGCTGAGAAGTAGTGAAGTCAACATACTGTGAGATGTAATCTAGTTCGAGATGAGGATCAGTGTGTCAAAATGCTGAATATAGTAAAGAGGAGGTTGTAGTTTGCCGTGATGTTATGTCCAACCAACTGTCTAAACCCCAAATAAAACACCAGAAGGTTCCCACATTTGTGAAACTGCAGCAAGTGAGTTTTGGGCTTCTCGGTTTGATGACATCATCACACAAAACGCAATACACAGGGCTTTCAGGCAGGGGAGTGGAGTTTGAGTCCCGAAGAAGTTAAGTAGAAAACATACGACTTTCACCCAGGAAACGGGTGTTTGTTTGCCAACCACAATCTTTCTGTCTAATCTTAACTATTCCTTTTGGTGTCTAAATCAAAAAATAAAAACTACCAATGCCGCATGACAGTCCCCTTTTGTTGGCTAAACTTAAAAACGCACCCGGGGCCTCACGGCCGTCTGTACCCGGCTCAGTCACCTTTTCTCTGTGTAATTTAGCTGTAAAGACTGTCGTCACGTGACCAGCTGACGCTTGCCGTAGTTTTGTAGGAATTTATATAAATTGTTGTGCATACGTTGTTTTTGTACAATATCATTCAAACATGTTCATAAAAATGCAACATTGTTGCAACATTGTGGGACAGATCAGCGAGTTAATTAGAACCTCCAACATCTGTATTCATCATGTGGCTATCTTCTACTGGAACTCTCTGTATATATGTTAATTACCACCTGTGTCTCTCACTCAAACACTCACACACACACACACACACCACCCACACACACACAAACACACACACACACCACACAACACACACAACACAAACACACACACCAAACACCCCACACAACCACACACACACACACACACACCACACACAACACACACACACACACACACACACACACACACACACACACACACACACACACACACACACACAACACACCACCACACACACACCACACACACACCACACACACACACACACACACCAACCAAACACACCACACACACACACACACACACACACACGAATGAGTCCTACTAATGAGTGCCACAGTAACACAGTCTCTCATTTCATTCCTTATCACATGGAGTGTGTTTGAGTGCAAGTTGTGTGTGCAAGTGTGTGTTCGTAACGCTCTCAGCCCACATCTAACAGCAGCCATGTCACCAAATCAACAGACCGAGAGAGAGAGCGAGAGAGTAACAGAGGGTGAAAGAGGCCAAGAAGGAAAAGTGGAACAGTGGGGATTTTGGACTGAACTACTTATAAAAAAAACTTATATATAAGAAGAAATGTTCAAAGCGGGACCACAGAAGAGCTGAGCAGACTGACAGAATAAAAATAAGCACAAGATTGATTATACGATAATTACATTATTAAATGTATATTTTTTTTTTAAACAGTTGGGCTGGTATCGTTTAAAAAAAAATGACAGTACCAGTACCTGTTAAGCAATACCGATATTAATAGAGTAATTAAGCACCTCGGCACGCTAAACCAACAACTCCGTCAAATACACCACGCTCGACTTCGCCACAACACAGACTGTATGTGTTGGAGGTAGATACTGTGGTAGTGAGCCAATCAGAGGTCACATTTAAACAAAGCTTGCTGTGATTGGCTGCGAGCAAAACCATACAATTACATACATATACTCAATAGTCAGAGTCAGTTTTGGAGAGTTTGTTGTGTTTTTTTAATCCTCCGTGTCCTCC
>NC_045740.1:17213822-17215463 GCF_008692095.1 Etheostoma spectabile
GCAACTGCGTGGAGGAGGGGTGGGGGCGCGGCCACGGAAGGCTTGTATCATGTGGACGCCCCGACAGTGTTGTCGTTACTTAGAAATCCTCATGGGGGGGCGACAGAAATAACTCACTATAGCTGGAACATTTTAAAATTCTGCTATGCAATCAATTGTCTCAGAAATAATTTCTATTAACAATATACGTGTCTCTTTCAGTCAAATTTTAAAATATCTATTACTTTTTCCAACAAATTGAATGAAAAAATTGCTTTGAATGAATCCCAGGATGCATCACGGTTATCCCCATCAATAAAAAAAGCTGCTTTTCTCAGTTCTATATCCTTATAAGTTAGAATATCTTTGGATGAAAAAAGGCATGCTACACTGTTTTCTGATATTATGATTATAATAGACTAAGCAATTAATTAAAAAAGGAACAGTTTCAGTTCTAACATTGATAAATCCCGTCACTGCCTCCAGTATTTACTGTATGTGAGTAATTACTGTAACTAACAGCTGTGGGACAGCCAGAAATACACTTTATTCCTTTTATTTTAGTTTTGACCCAAGAACACAAAAACATGAACATCACAAGAACATCCCACATTTCCTGTTTGGGGGGGGTAATGGGCAGATTATTGCCGTGGTTGGGGGTTCGATTCCCACTGGGGCCACCCATGTTATAGACGTTTGCACTCGCAGCACTGTGAGGCACTTAAGATAAAAGCCTCCAACGGGCACGTGTTCTATAATTATGTAAAGAATGAGGGGAGAAAAGGGAGGCTGAAGAGTGAAATATGGGCCTATATGGAGGGGAGAGGAGAGGAGGGGAGGGGGGGTACAGTCAGAGAGAGAGAGAGAGAGTGGATTATGAGAGAAAGAGTGAGAGGGTTGGTTGCTATGACCTACTTCCTGAGCACTTCACCAATCGCTTGGTTTCACAGTGAAGAGTCTCAGCATGCACAGGACACACACTGTGAACACACATCGCACGGACACAAATACACAAAAATAGGACTTCTAAGGACACAGAAAGGTGCTTAAATACGTACATTTAGTCCAACAAGCCCAAAAAGAACTCTTAGAAGAAGTCTCAAAGAACCACGAGGTAATCGTTAAGGTGAGAGAATGAATCACAGGAAATAAATGTTCTGCAGGCGCCGCTACACGGAGCGAGGAGAAAGGGCGACTTATTCAAAAAGCATTTATTCAGTCAGGCATATTAATGGTTGGAAATGCCGTCCTGTTTCAACCGCACAGTCAGAGTTACATCCGATACATAATGTTATTGAAATATAAATACAATGAGCACATATCCAACATCGTGCCATATGATGCAGCCCCATAAAAAAAAGGTGAAATTAAGAATTAATCTTTGTAATTAGGGCTGGGCGATATGGAGAAAAATCAAATATCGCAATATTTTTTACCAAATACCTCATTATCAATACCGCAATACAATATTGTAGTGTTGACTACTGGTGCCTTCACAACACTTTTTTACACGATGAGATTTCATCACTAATGTGGATATAATGTCTAAGGAGTTAAAAGGCAAATAATAGAACAGTTAGAGTCTGGTAAATTCAGAAAATGACGTCACTTTACTGTAATGCAGACTGTAAAACCAGGAAAAGACACCACTTATGCCATATT
>NC_045740.1:17215473-17217299 GCF_008692095.1 Etheostoma spectabile
CCAAAATCTAAGACAATACCTAGTCTCATATCACGATATTGATTAAATACTGATGTATTAGCCAGCTCTATTTGTAATTATAAATAAAAGTTCATGTGTTCATTCAAACCTGGATACACAGAGGCATTAGATTTGAGAATCCCTCTGCAACCGACTGAATAAAGACCTCTTCATATACCTTCTCTCCCAGATTTTGGACTTTTCTGTAACATACCCTAACTGGCCACTCTCAAAACAGAAATGTCAAAACAATGCCAGAGGCTTCATTATTGGAAGCATGCTGAGACAACTAAATGTGTTCACTGAAGTGCAGTTTGAGTAACACACTCATGACTCTTGAACAGGGCTGGGTGCTACGACAACACATCAAATCTATTGTATGTATTTTTTCTAAATTGTTTCTGTCTCAATGTTGAAAAACCAGCAGCCAAACTGCATCAGGGCAATAGTTACGTCATTTGGACAACACTTGTTGTTCAATCCTTGCACGTCAGGTTCATTTTGCACTAATGTTCTTAATAAAAGGAGAACATACCGAGTGCTTTTCATTTGTCAAGTATTTCATTTACACAGGAGTTTACATAAAAAGGCTTTACCGTGTGTTTATTTCATATATACTAGTTCATTGAATTGCCAGAAAACATGCTGTATCGTGTTATATATTGTCATGGAGATATGAAATTACCTATATAGGGAGAAAAGATTTTGGGCACGTCGACCAGCCCTACTTATCAGACACAAAGGTATTAAGCTATCCCTTTGACAATAATGGTATCTTTCGAAAATAATCCAGGTTCAACTTCAATGTTGTCAGTACGCGACCTTGGTGCTTTAACAACCGCCAACACAAAAATATATTGTACAATTATGATTTAATCAATCATTTAAAACCTTACTCAAGCAAAGAAAATCCAAATAGGAATGGAAAATGCAATTTGAAGAGGCAAACTGAAGATTTAAAAGCTTTAAAAAAAAAAAAAGGTGATTCATCAGATTTATCAGATAATAACCGACCGATTTATCGAAGAAAAGAAAATCCTTAGTTGCAGTTCTTCATGCATTATACATGCACACAAACACTCAGACATGCTCTTTCAACTGTGAGACAGTCCAAACCCCGCCCCCCCCCCGGGAGTGGTCCCTTCTTTTGCGTTGACTGACAGCACAAAAACACGCCACCCCCGGTGGTCCCTTCGGCCGCCCCCCAAAAAAAAAAAAAGAAGAGAAGAAGAAAGACTGTCAAAAGAAACAGGCACTCTGGAGACGTCAGCACAGGTCGTGCCATTTTCCCTGAAATGGGGGGTGTGGGAGGGGGGGGGGGATTGACCGGGTCTTTTTTACTCTCATTCCTAAGTGTCATGTCAGTGAAACACGAGCCTGGGAGCTTGTGAGGAAGGGTCCGGGTTGGGGGGGGGTTCTGGTTGCTAGGCAGCCGAGCAATCAGAGTCGGATGCTGATTGGTGTGTGCAGCCTGTGTATCTGGTGAGAGGGTTAACGCAAGAAGTGTAGATCTGGTTTTGGATTGTGCAGACAGGAGAGAGGAAAAAGACAGACAAAGTGTCGTCTTGCACGCTCTTATGAATTTAAAATATTTTTGCATTACATTTGCATAACAAGACATCACATATTATATACATTATATTGCCAACTATGTGCTCTTTGTGTCGGGTCTCCAAACAAATTGTTCAAAATTGTGTAAAAGATCCGTATTTTCTTGACAAACTGCCTTTTCTATAGTTGTTGATAATCTTGCCAACACACACTGCCAGAGCACAGACACAATGAAAAGATTTCTTGGTTGAAGGGTTTTCTCATCCAATTTCATT
>NC_045740.1:17217309-17217798 GCF_008692095.1 Etheostoma spectabile
ACAAAACCTTAAAAAAAAAAAAAAACACACAAATGGGTCAGGTGGGGCTCAAGATAATATCGCTCAGTATTTTTGGTATTGAATAAAATGAAGATTATTTCTCTTGATTTGTAGGGTCACAGAGTTTTAAGAACATGATTGAAGTCGTTGGGGAGAAGCTTTTATAAAGCATCCCTTATCGAACGTGTGGCTCCGGGAGCGCGACTGTGATTTTCTTAATATATTTCGGATTAGCTGTGCAACCCTAGAGAAAAAGGGGAGAGGTACAGCAAGAGAAGGACTGAAATTTCAAAAGATTTATTTGGAAGGAGAGAGACTGTGAGAAAGACAGTAATGGCGAGTAATGAGCTGCCATACTGTCTGCCCACATAGATAGGAATAAACAAAGATTTACGGGAACAAAAAGGAGATGAACAGAGATAGAGGAGACAGACATTGCTGTGTGTGTGTGTGTGTGTGTGTGTGTGTGTGTGTGTGTGTGTGTGTGTG
>NC_045740.1:17217814-17218755 GCF_008692095.1 Etheostoma spectabile
CGTGCGTGAAGGAGGGAGAGTTGGAAAAGCCCAGCAACAGGGCATGCCTGAAATAGCTAGATGGTCGGAGATAACATGACGCTGGAGAAAGCCTGATGGCTCGGGGCATGTGTTGTGTTCTGCGTGCAAACGTCACTTGGGAAATTAACTCCATCGTGCAGCAGTAAATAGGCAGAGGCATGCCCCGTGTATGAAGATGTTGTGCTCAAGTCAAAGCATCATGGAGAGGAATGTGTCTTTATGTGAACGCACGGTAACACTCGTCTACAGACCGTTTGACCGGCTGGGATCACAGCGACCGTTTCAGCCGTCTACCGATCCCTCCTCGCCAGTGAAATCCCACCAACCAAGTTATTCTCACCAAAGCACAGAACGTCCAATCTGGACATCTCCGTCTGTACTCTCCCGCTGAGACCAAGGCTCGGAGAACAAGATGGCCCAACAGTTAAACTGGCTGACAAACTGTCCCAACTGTCCGGGGTGTCGTCGAGTACAGCGTGTGTTGGACTTTTAAGACGCTTTTTGAAGAAAGAAACAAAACAAAAACTAAAAGACTGACCCGGTGACGTTAGTGCCTTGTTCTGTTCTGATGAGCTACATTATTGATTTATAGAGCCGACCGATAAAATGATTTTTAAGGTCAATACCGACAAGAATATACGCCGATTTTCTTTTTTTTAAAGCCAGAAACGCGTTGCAAAACATAAACCAATTTCCCTCACATTAGTTATTTGTAGTTATTTATGAGTTCTCACTAAAATAATCTGATAATTTGTTTTGTCCCAACAGAACAGAGGAACATCAAAACATATTAATGTTCTGATAAATAAAATGTGTAAAAATACAAACTTAAGCTATCAAACTTAAAGTCCTTTGAACAAAAAGACTAACAAGAAAATCAGTGTTGCCAACAGGGACGCTGTAGAGCGTCCTCTGGTGGA
>NC_045740.1:17218765-17224922 GCF_008692095.1 Etheostoma spectabile
AACGCCAACACTCATAACATGGTTAACAGTCCGTTTCATGTTTTAAAGAATCTTTTGTCATTATAAATGATTGTGATAAATGAATATTTAAAAAAATATAATTGTTTCTAAATGTAAAATCGGCCATTATAAATGCTGACACCAATAGATCGGGAAATGCCTAATGCCGGCCGATAATATCGGCCCGCCGATATATCAGTCGGGCTCTATTGATTTATATTTTGACTAATTGCCTGTTACACCTGCATTAAGCACCATCTTTAATCATTCTTTTCAATCATATTACCATTGAATCAAATGGGAATTAACAACAAACTCTGCAGCGCTATGCAGCTTTAAGTATCTTTTAGCGTGTTTGGCTCATTTTTTGGGGTTCTGCACACAGTCTATAAGGTTAAATCTCAAAGCTCTCCACCCATTCTAAACACGGCGGGTCAGAAAACTAACCTACCTGCCCAGCGAGGACGAAGGTGAGAGTGGAAGTAACGGACAATCGTCTCTGGAGAGCAAACTGGAGAAATAAGCATTCATCTCTTCTACTACTCATAACTAGGGCTGTAGGATATGATAAAAATATGCATAGGTGGTAACGTTGTTGAATATTGCGCTAACGATATAACCTGCGATAAATAAACATATTACAACAGATATAAATGTACTCAGTTCTGCATTTCTGCCGCTTTGAGTATTCTGCTAAAGTACAAGACATTGCTGGCCGAGTTTAAAACAAATGGAAGAAAATCATTTCCAAAATCTTTTTATATAATAAACTGAACACTGAATTGAATATAAAAAGGCAGCACTACAAAAAGAACAGTTACATTTTAAGTGCAGTTTACTACTGATATTCTCTTTCAACTAACAAACAAAATAATCTGAGCGTCTTTCGCGATGTCTCGCAGCCTTTGATGTGTTTATTGAGCCACGATGATGATAAACGATATCTTGTGTAGCCCTATAATATTACTACCACTTCCTTGTCACTGGTGGCCACATTTTTTCCATTTCCCATTAACTTTTACTTCTTGTCAGTGTGGGATTGGCAGAGGGTCTTTGAAATATCAAGGACATTAAAAAGGGCTTCAATCTCCTTGATATTTTCTACTTTTATTCTCTGTACAACACCAACAGCATTTTTGTAAAAGTATTTCTTTGTTCAGGTTCTGGCTACTCAGCAGTTACTCTACAATCTACCGTCTGTAAAATAGTGGAAAACCTTACACCTGTGACTTGTCAAAACAAAGAAAAAACGCTTGCTTCCTACTCTGAGGATTGTGTAAAGACGCAGTCTCCAAATGCCCCCTGAAAAGCTCTTGGCACAGAAGAATGGGCGAGTTGTGTAGCCGCCAGCCACGCTAATCATGTGATATCGCTGTCGTTTGGCTAATCTGCCAACAGCCTCTTTTCTTCTTCTCCAGGATGAAACCTGATACGGCAGCTCAGCCAGCTTTAGCCACACGCTAATTAATCTGCGGCTCCAAAGCCTCTTAATAATACCCAAATGGTACAAACAATCAAAGTTGTGCCAAGCTGTGGAAGTTTGGTCCAAGCTTTTGGTGTGGGAGCAGTAAAGTGGCACGGTGGGTTGTAGCTAGTATTTTCGATGTAGATCAGAGGAGCTGCACTAAAACTGCCAGGACTGGGGGTCCACTTCCCTCTGCAGCACTGTGGAACTTTGCCACTGCAAGGTGCTCTGGAAATGCTGACTAATAACACTGGTTAGCTTAATTTGTACTGAGATATCGATAGCCCTGCAGCTGGTAGCCAGATGATGCTTTTCTTCTGTCTGTTCGTGAGGATTTGGATAGAGAAGTGGAAAGCGAGTGAATGGGGGGGGGGGGGGGGGGGGGGGGGGGGAGTTGGCTTAATCCTCTCTGTCACGCTGTCCTGCTTCGTCAAAGACAATATCAGGGCTCTATTTCTCACTCTCTCCTTATGCATCTCATCCGCTCTCCATCGCCTTTGCTCCAATTCAAACCGACGATCTGGACTTCTCACTCAATATCTTTCTTAACAGTCTTTTTGTAAATGTCTCTCTCCCTTCTTCGTTCCCCCTCTCTCTCTCTCTCATGGAGCTTATCAGCAACAGAACAAACAGGCTCATTGTGTTTTACGAGAGCCGTCAGGGCGGCAGAGGGGAGGCTTATTTCATTCAAACCTGGATAGGATATCCATCCACAGGGGAGATGGTGGCCGGCGGGGATTCTCAATGCCGGCCGAAAACATGGGTGAAGTCGCGGTGAGGGTGGAACAAAAAAAGCAACCAATACCAGAAACACAAAGAGACATAGATGAGGTGACATTGGGGCACACAGTCTTAAATTTAAAGAAAGGGAGGCAGCAAAAAAATGACAGACAAAGCAGGACAGATAAGGGGTAGAAGACAGTTGAAGGAAAGTATGAAAGATTCAAATGACTGACTAAAGCCGATGCTTCGATGTGGAGCGAGGTAGAGACTCGTTGTGCTGTTCAATACAAGCAAGGTCGATGACTTCAAAGCCAAACAATAGACTTAATATCATAAAAAAACTGAACGTCATTTCTGTAAGCGGAACAGCTTGCCAACAGCAAAATAACACCAGCTACAGAAAGCTGCTATGCAACTAAAAGGTCATTGAGGATATGTTTATTGTTCTGGAGAATCACCATCAAATCTTAAAACTGAACAGCTCTCTTCCCTGGAGTCCCAGCATTGTGAATGAGTTGCACATGAACAGCTTATTAAAAATGGCTGCACGGACGAGCTTAAAGTAGAGTGTGGATAAACTTAGGCACCAATTCTGACCTAAATAAAGAGCTGAGAGAGAGAGAGAGAGAGAGAGAGAGAGAGAGAGAGAGGCAAGCGTTTGTTCATAAATAACCTCCAACTGTTGAGGTGAGACGGGTTCTCCGGGGCGCCACAGAGTCATCTGTGCAGCATCAGTGTTCAGTAACGGCAAATCAATACATCGCCCATTTTAAAACACAACCTTCATTGCTCTGCTATTTACGTGGGCAGTACAAGAAATATAATTACATCACAATAACAGTCTATATCCTTGACGTTCCACTTCTGTGTGCTCCGGTGCCGCAGGACATTTTGCCAGATGCATGTGTTTTCAGCTAAGTTAGACTATCTGTCCAACCGGAGTTTTCTCTGGCATTACTATTTTACAGGGGCTCCGTGCAGAGCTTAGCGCCACCCATGATGACTGTGATTAGTTTAAAGAAATGGCAATAAACCAGAGCACGTTTTCCTCCTATCCCAGAATGCTGTGTGGAGTAGCCAGACCCTCCTCCGCTCCGTAGCGCATGGATGATCTGGCAAAGCCAGACTACAATACCTTCAATCACCAAGGACAAACAGTCAGACTTATCTTAGGACTTCACGGTTTGAAAAGTTGTAACAGTTGAAACAGCAGTTTATGTCTTATTTCATATTGTTTAAATAAAGTGCAGATCAGACCACACTGAGCAGGCCATAGTATTATGGCAGGTCAACCACCTGTAGACTGTAAACTGCTTCAGGACAGCTCCTATAGTTTGGTTCCAACACCACATGCACTGACCTGACATGCTCCACTACTGGAAGGTCTTCAGACAACACGTCTGCTTTAATTTCTGATTTACCTCACAGGTTTGCTGGAAGATTACCGATTGGTGTCCCGACCAAAGAAGTTTATTAGGTTTGGAGGTCAAGGAATAAGTGAATTAAGTTGGATATTGGATAATGATCTAGTGCCTTATGGGTATTTCTGCAAGATAAACTAATCAAAGAGTAGGAATGTTGTCTTTGGGTATAAGAACAAGTTCAAGTGCCAATATCTGTCCATTCCAAGTTCCCTTTCTTTTAGCTTCTCTTAGTTCTCTAAGATCAATTGATTTTATTTTGGAAAGATTCTGTGATCGTGCAGAAACGTGTGCCAAAACAATGGTGTCTGCTGTAGTTCTGAGTATTTAGAGTACCGTCTGGTATAGGACATACAAAGTTCTGCAAATCACCCTCTTCAAATTCAATGGAGACGGATCCAAATGTTAAAAACATTTAGAAACTAAAACCAGGATTGTCCTAAGAAAATAAAGAAATAGATGCAATCCTGAGGTAACACGTAAACCGCATGCATCCTTCTCTTGTTTAGCAATGTTCACGTGAGACATTGCTGAGAACTTTGCATTTAAACCTCAGTTTCAACTAGCAAATATACTGTAGATAACTTTACTCAAACAGCATTGTCCAAATTGTTTTTTTTTAATAATCACAAAGGAACCAGAACCAGTGACTTCAACCATCTGTTTAATATTGATAAGTTAAGCAGGTGGTGCTGGGTGGACACGAGGATTTGATCACGCTGGCCTTTCTGGCAGGAAGTGCTAACCAGTCGCTCAGCGGGCTCCCATTCAACAAACGCAATTAGAGAGGCTGCTTATCAGCGGGTAATTACAAAGCAAAGAAAGAAACCGTGGGGCAGAGTCGTTCCTCGTGATCCCACAAGTGTTCTGCACATTTCTGGGGAAAAAGCCACCGACTCAGATTGTGTGATATATCGCGTTCATTTAGCAGCATTCGTGACCATTCATCACTTATTAAACCGAGTGATACCGATTCTATTCCGGGTCACAATTACAACGTATCGTCTCATCTCGAGTCTCTCACAAAGGCAGTCTGCTCCGACAGAGTGTTCGATTTGACCAGACAATGGCTACGATTAGCTAATGAGTACAGGAGGGTGTTGGTGTGTTGCCTGGACTCACCCTCAGGGCCTCTATGACCAGGTCGCGGGCCTCCAGCTCCCCCTCCATGATACTCAGCAGGGTGAGCAGCTCTGGCTTGCTCAAGTTATCCATGTTGAACTCACATTTCTGCAACACAGGTCAGAAACAAACATGTCAGAATCACACAATCCAATCAACACTTCATTTTTCAAATTTGGGGCTTGGTATTGGATCCTTGTACTTTTTAAATACTCATTTCATGACAACATGTACGAAAAAAATGTTTCTTAAATGATTCCTTGACCAGATGTTTTAGTTAAACCATGATATTATGTAGGGCTGACCCTAAAGCTAAAGACCCGAACCTACATTCAGTTTTTTGTTTTGTTTTTTTAGAAAAGTCCATGGACGACGATAGAGAAGCATCCGAAAGAAGTGACTGTCACAGCAAGGAAGGAACTGGATGAAGGAAATGTTCCAAAATCCATTCAACAGTTTCAAACATGGTTCACTTTGGCCCAAAAAAGTTGGAACATTCCAACTATGGACCGTCATCAAGTCTATTTACACGATGTTCCACTTCCGGGATTGCTCCCGTGCAGTCGGAAATTTGGCCAAATGTCACCGTTTTTGGTCGGATGTCCGTTACCTTCCCCTTTCTTTGTGTTGGCATTTTAAACTGGATTTATGAGCAATGTGGTGACCTGGTCCTCAGATCTCTGCAGGGTAAATCCAGACAGCTAGCTAGACTATCTGTCCAATCTGAGTTTTCTGTTGCACGACTAAAACAACTTTTGAACGTACACATGTTCCACCAAAACAAGTCCCTTCACGAGGCTTTTTTGCAGAGGCCCTGTGGCTCCGCCCGGTGCCATGACTATTGGGATTAGTTTAAAGAAATGCTGATAAACCAGAGCACGTTTCTCTCCCATGCCGGATGCTGTGTGGACTAGCCAGACCCTCCTCCGCAGCGCTGTGGAGGAAGGTCTGGCAAAGCTACTTGCTGCTTGTTACTTGCCATCATGCAGCCAAGTCTCAAGTTTCAAATATTTATTATCAATATTTATTAATAGCACTGCGCATGATGAACTCGTTATTCTTATGCACAAAGTCAGTACAACCAAAGATTTTACATCTTGTCCAAAATTGCACCCGATTTCGTTAAGGGAAAAAAAAAAAATTACTTATATGACAATTGTGCCACTCCCAGCTTCCACCTGGTCTCATTAAGTGCTAGGCTAGATGTCCCGTCCTACCTCGAAGCTGTTAAGGTCTAATTACATTTAGCTAGGTCATTAAGCACTAATTTGGTCAGTAGCGGCCACGGGGGCTGACAGAGAGGCCTGTAATTGGGAGTGGCCAGAAGCACTTCATGCTTCCCCTTATGTCAATTAAAAGCTTTTTCCGGTCTACTTATAAAAAGCAAAACGGCAGTGTGTGTGTGTGTGTGTGTGTGTGTGTGTGT
>NC_045740.1:17224932-17237351 GCF_008692095.1 Etheostoma spectabile
GTGTGTGTGTGTGTGTGTGTGTGTGTGTGTGTTTTGCCTCTGTCTAGTCTTTTCATAGGTCAAAGAAATGACTTGTTTTTGGTATATTCATAAATTCATAAATTATATCCAACTTTATTACTTTTTCCAACTGTGAATCATATTGTCCGTGCTATGAAAATACAGCAATTATTATTATTATAAAACCAGACAAACCAAACTGTTTTCAGCTCCTGAAATGTAAGGATTTGCTGATTTTCTCTGACATATACCTTTATAAACTGAAGATTTTGGACTCTCGGTGGGACAAACAAAAAACAATTGAAGATGTCCCCTTGGACTCTTTCTCAGCAGTTTGACATTTTTTAAGCCAAACAAGTATTATTCAGGAAAATAATCCCTAGACTTGTCAAATAACAAAAATACATATTAGTTGCAGCCCTAATGTACAATATAGTGACATAAAACTCTGAAGGGGCCAGTCTACATGGTCACTTCTTACTTATAAATTTTGTTACTCGTCACATATTGTAATGCATTGTTACTTTTACTTAAGACTGCATCTGAGCACTTCTTCAATCACTGGGTTGTGTATGTGTTTTGTCATTAATTTAAGGAATAAAAAAGCAAAAAACAAAATGGTTTGTACAAATATTTGGCCTAAGAAAAGTCACTGGGAGTCATTATAGAGTATAAACTCAAAACCTCAGAAAAGTGACAGAAGCTTGATCTTTCTTGAGTTAAGCTGTAAAATTCAACAACAAATCAAGAGGCTATTTTTCTCAAGACAGCATGATTTTTTGAGCAATTAACCTTTTTTTAAACGGCAGACATGTTGACATGTCATAGTAGGAGAAGCACAGGTGTATTTAAAACCATAAATGATGCCTGCATTCCACTTAGAAGACCTGGTATTGTGCATGCTGACTTTCTAAAATAGCTCACTGGGACACTTGACTGAATTAAGCCATTGTTAAGGTGATCAATTTCAGCTGTGCTTTTTCTACTAGGACGAGTAAAAATGTCTGCTGTGAAAAAGGTCTATACAGCGAGTCCTACTTATCTCCGATTCCTCAAAGTGAGACAGCTTTTTATCTCCCAACAGCATCTGGTTAAGTCAACGTTCGAAAGCACAGTGTCAAATTATTGTGTTAAGAGACCTTGAAAGGCATTGTACCCATTCTAAGCAAAACCTAGGAGAGGAAAATAAGTGAAATTCTTGGCTGGAGTCCAAAACAAATGATGTAACTTCACGGCGAGGCCAGTGACAGAATAATTTCCAGATACCGTGTTGGCGACAACTGCAACCATCTGCTGAGAAAGCCACATCCAGCGGCATTCTCAATATCTGGGAGCTTTTCCCCAGGCTATTTGCCCAATAAAACCCTAACAAACCAAAGACTGGGGCGGGAAATGGAGGAAGTGATGAGCGCCTCGGCCTCTGATGCAGATCAGTTACCTGCGGATTGCTACCTGCTCATTCCTGTGACGTCCAGTTGTCAGCCTGCCAGTTAAGCCTGATTTACAAGCCTACATTGAAAACCTTGGGCAAAATTATTCCCTTTCATCAGGAAGACCTGCACGTTTTCAGAGGCCCCTCGCATAGAATATGACAGACCAGTGTAAGAGCTGCTGCTTTCTAGATTTTTTACGCTCCGGAGATGTTTATTACACCATAAAGGGGAAAAACTTCATGTTTAAACAATGGTAACAGAGGTAATAAATCCATATGGATAAACACTCCTTTAAAAGCTAGAAACCCCTTCTCAAGATGGAGGTGCTCAGGGGGATGTTTCACAAATGCAGAATTTATAAATTTAAGATAACCGATAAAGCGAGGCCTGACCTAGTGTAATCTGTGCAGCCTGGCTTGGTGCCTTTCATACCCATCACCCACACCAGGCTGAGGAGGAGGGACTAGGTTGAGCCAGGCTGAGGAGGAGAGACCAGGTCCAGCCAGGCTGAGGAGGAGGGACTAGGTCGAGCCAGGCTGAGGAGGAGGGACTAGGTCCAGCCAGGCTGAGGAGGAGAGACTAGGTCCAGCCAGGCTGAGGAGGAGGGACTAGGTCCAGCCAGGCTGAGGAGGAGGACTAGGTCGAGCCAGGCTGAGGAGGAGGAGACTAGGTCCAGCCAGGCTGAAGTCATGTCGATAAATGAGCGTTAACGGCTTACCTCAACAGACCGCGAATATAACAGCAATATGAACCGGTTGCGTTTTCATGCAGGCTGATGAGGTCAAAACCAGTGCTGAGTGAAGAGAAAAGGTCCCAGAATTAAGAAACTCTGTCTGTTAGATTGGTCGGGACCAGGCTAGCTGTACAGAATAAATCTCCATGGTAACTTAGGTCCCTCTGCTTTTGTGAAACCGAGTCAAGGTTAAATTGAGCCAAGATAACTAGGAAATCCCGAATTAATCTGTTATTTAGGCTTTGTGAAATAGTCCTTTGGTTAATCGAGATTTTATTTATTTATTTTAAAATATGTTTATTGAACCTTTTTGTATATTAATATAAACCCAACAATAAGATAACACTCAGTACAACATTGGTCTATTCACCTTCACATTTCACATGCACCCAACCAGTAATTGAATAGGAAATAAAAGAATAATACACCCCAGTTCTCAGTTTTATAAGTTCAAAGAAATCAGTGTTTTGACAAAAGGAAGTTGTGTGTCTGCCCACCCTAATAAGAACCTTTCTTTTCAGAACAGGGAGCTGGAAAGTGTTGCGTCGATTCACATGTTTCACATTAGTCAAACCACGTTTTTACTTCAGATGCCATCACGGCAAGCTTGGAAATAAAAGCAGGAGATTTTCCTCGGGATTGATTCATTCTCATTGAGCCTTCCAATCGATCCCAGGGCTCCCTGGTTTTTCCCGGCAGCATTCAACACTCAGAGAATTAGACGACTCAGGGAGCCTTGATGGACAGCAACCCTGAGCCACGCTGTCCCGTCACGGGGCCTCCGTTTGACGGCTGCTTCTCTCTGGCATTTCTGCACAGCGAGCAGGTGAGGGAAGCGAACACTAATTTGTTCCATGAGCCGTGTGCTCAGCGCCAAGGGCACGAGCAGCGAGGCTCGCCGTTAGCCCCGCTCGACTTAATAAGGCCTGTGTCATCTCACTCTGAGCCACGAGGGACGGAAAGTGCTCACTCTGTGCAAGTTCCTCCTCCACTGTGTTCTGTTGAGATAAAGGTTGTTAAGGCCTTCAGGTTTCTGAGACTTACGTCTCGTTACTGCGAGCCCAAATTGTGTGATGACAGCCTTTAAATAGACGCCTGGCAGTAGCTCAGTCCATAGGGAGTTGGGTTGGGAACCGGAGGGTCACTGGTTCAAATCCCCATATGGACCCAAAAAGTTGGGAGCGTGGATTGGTGGCTGGAGAGATGCCGGTTCACCTCCTGGGCACTGCTAGGTGCCCTTGAGCAAGGCACCGTACCCCCCCGACCGCTCAGGGCGCTGGTTCAGCTGGCAGCCCACTCACTCTGACATCTCTCCATGTATAGTGCATGTATAGGTCCTGAGCATGTGTGTGTATTTCAGGCCTGTGTGTGAGTACTAACAAAAAGTGTGTACACAGAGTGTAGTGCAGTAATTTCCCCATTGGGGACTAATAAACAAATTATCTTATCTTTGAGTAAATGCCATGAAGTTGAAGGAATCACAATGACTCTAAAAAAAAAAAAAGGGTCTGTTACATGAAATCACCCACGAAATATTTTCCCATTTACCTCTTGTGGTAATCAACAATGTGGACAGTTTTGATTTATTATGTCCAGGTTTGAAAATTTCTCTCACACACTGTTTTGATCATGACGATTTCTGATAAAGTTCTGACTAAAACGGTCAATCTGCTGATTATTAGCTCCAATGATCGGCTGGATAATTAAATGTGACAAATTAGGGACAGATGATGACACGTTGCATTTCCCCACAGCCCCAGGTCACTTTTTTTTTTTTTTGCTTGTTTTTCAAGCAGCAATCTGAAAGATCTCCCCAAAACAGGTATTCAACATTTCACTAATCTCAAAACAAAGAAGAGCAGCAAATCCTCCTGAGAAACCAGAAGAAGGAATTTTTGGCATTTCTGCTTCAAAAACGAATACAGCGATCAACTGAATGAATGTAACTGATAGTGTAAAAGCTTGTAAAATCGATCCAAATAATCAGGTTAGTATCGGCACAAATACCAAACCATCGGACCGATGCAACTCTAGCAGGGAGCACAACAAACAAAACCCCATTGACCTCTACTGCATATCTCAGAAGCTGGACAAATGGAGCCAAAAATGGTTCAAAAAAATGTGATGAGTGAAATGGCCCTTTACAAAATTGTACGATTATACTTGATCTTCTCTGATGACCTCTCCAACTTGTTTACAGGGTAATTTGAACCCCCCCCCCCTCCATCAGAGCACAGAAATGTTGTTGTCAGGGAGAAGAAGCGATGACATTACAGCCACTTATGATGATGGCACTCCTCCAACATGGCAGCATGTCCCACATAACCACTGGTGACCACTCTCAGGCTTCACTTACATAATAGTCCTGCCGGACATTGAAGCAAGGTTCGAAGTTGAGGCTGAACTGAGTAGCTTGCTGACATTTGAAAATAAATGACTGTCCTTGGCATCATTCCCATCTATTATGATCATTTTTACGGATGAACTTCATTTCAGCGTGCGAGAGGACGAGGAACACAAGCTGTCAGGCGATCAGGCAGATTGACTTCCTGCTTCAACTTTGACCTGCTGTGCTTACTGTAGTTGTGTGCACACAGTTTCTTTGCAACAAGAGATCAACCAACAATTGGGGGTGGTTCACTTTAAGTTTCACCAAAATATTAGCCAAGGGATGGGTCGTGATGATCGGTTCAATTTCAGATCTGATTCCCAGTCTGCAAAATACATGGATCTGATCTCTCATCACGCCATTTATCTCTCCTCACATTCAGGTAGCAGGCTTCTTATTTGTAGCCGTCGCTGGTTAAAGCTGTGGCGGGCACTTCATTTATTGAGTTGCTGGTAAGAAACTCACTCATAATCTTTCAGCATAATTGTATTTCAAGTGGTCTGAGAGAAAACTAGACATTCATTCAGTAGTGGCTAAAATGAAAAGTTTGTCTGTTCTCTGGTTAATGAGCTCTCTGCAGCTGATGTGTGTTTTCAGTCCTAGCTTGTTTGTGAGTAAAAAGACGCATCACTTTGAAGGCTTTTTTCACACAGATTCTGCCATACTGTCGTGAAGTTGATCCGCTGTTACACAGGGTTTGATATTTTTCTACACTGAACAAACCAGCTGGATAATGCTGCCCCAGTGTGTGATTTTAATAGCATTGTGGCTTTTCACGAGCAAAAGAGGCGTGAGGTTAACATAACAGTGTTGGCATCTAGTGTGTGTGTGTGTGTGTGTGTATGTGTACCCAGACAGCGTAACAACTTGTATCTTTTATACAGAACAGCGCAACATTCCTGCCTTGAACAAGCTGTATGAAGGAGCTTGCAACTCCAACATGGGACTGTGAGTGGACAGTTTTCTTAGTTCAACCAGGACAGAGTGATGACGTCACATTAACTTAAGAATCTCTCAGTTTGGCTTTGATTCAAGTCAGATCAACATATTTATCTGCTTAAATTAAAAGATATTTTGCCTTTTTTTGAATCAAGCTCTGTGTCACGGCAGTGTGGGCAGTGTGTGCAGATGAACGATGTGTGGCTTCACACTGTGGACACCAGGCCCCCACAAACAGCGCTCAGCCGATCAGCCAATTTGGTCCAGTGGCCACTGGCGGTATGGCAGTAAAAAAATCCTGATAGGATTTTGCTCATAGGCCACCAAAGACACGTCGGATGGAGCTTTTATAATTGGAAAAACTTCCCTTCACGACAGCTGAGAATGGCAATATAAAAACCTGTGACATCACGAAAAACGTAGCCGAGAAACTTTTTTTGGTGGATGCACCACTGAGCAACTCTAATAGGAATGAACAGGACTCCACCGTTACCGTTGCATGCAGGCCTTACAACACATCCACGGTGGCAGCGCGCAGAGCTTCCAGCTGAGCAGAGCAGCCGATGCCTGCCGAGATCCGACAGATAGTGCAAAACTCGTCACAGAGGTCCGCCGACATCGTCGTCTCACATCATCCGGGGGATCTCGGCAGACCAAAAACCAAAAAAAGCAGGGCAAAAACCTTGTTCATCTAAACACACCACCCACACAAAAGATGCAACAGAGCTGGATTGAAATCTGCGATACATCGCTTTAATAGTTCTGAATCAGGACCTTCAGTATTTGAAGTAAGCAGCTTGTGAAGTGATGATGTTGATCGAATGAGGCAAAAACATTTTCATACGTTTTGCTGCTCATCTAATTTTCAGGTTGTAGAAAGAGGTTGTGAACTTCAATTAGGCTTAAAATGTTTTGGCTTTCTTAGCCGACAACAGGTGACGAGACAGTTTTGAGTTACAGGTAGCTATTTTAGCCGTTAGTTACTAGCAAACACTGAACGGTTAACCAAATAAATGTCTATTATTTGACTGCTCGTGTTTCTTGGACTCAAAATGTTGCCGCATCCAAAGATGTCAACTTTTTTTTTAAACTCAACTATAGAGCTGCAGAGATTAATCAACAATTAAATTAAATCCCCATCTATTTTGATCATCGATAAAAGAATCACTTCAACATTTCTCTGATTCCAGCATCTTAAATATGAACATTTCCTACTTTCTTCACTCCTCTGAGGGTAAACTGAGTATCTTTGAGTTGTGGAACAAAACAAAACATTTGAGGACGTCATTTTGGACTGACTGACGTCTTTCACCGTTTGAGATTTTATAGACTAAAGAAACAAATCAATTAATCGAGAAAATAAACAACATACTAATCGACAATGTAAAAAAATCATTAGTTACAGCCCTACACAACTAATTATTTACAAAATAAGTTTTCCTTAAACTTAGACACTTGGCAAACACGCTGTGTGCCACACTGACATGTGTTATGGTAAATGAGTGGGGGGTGACCAGCAGAGTGCCTTTAATTGACCTCTGACCTCCTCCCCCTAAAGACCATGAGGGCCGGTCCTTCAGAGTCCTCACAAACGAGAAACTTCCCCCCACCTTGGGCCAACAACAGAGAGTCTGACAGGGGTGAGCAAAGAGCAAAGTGCTTTATTTAACCACGGCAGGCAGGAATGATGGGTGGAGGTGGGGGGGGGGGGGGGGGGGGGGGGGGGGAGCGGAAGCCTCCTTTCGTTGGCTGGAGCCTGAACGAGGAAGGGTGTGCTGGCAGAGCGACGGGCGAGCTGAAGAGGCTGCCCGGCTCCCGTGTCTCTGGAGCACCTGTTCACCTCCAACGCTAAATGTAAAGTAGCCTCGAGGCCGTTCTGAGCGCGCTCAGAAAAGGCCGGCTGGCTGACACGGTACTCCCAGCTATTCCAGCTGAGTCACTGAAATTAAGACCAATTTAGAAAGGTGTCTGGTGAACAGAGCCTCCACCCCCCCTCCTCCTCCAACATGCTGCCTCGGCCCTCCATCCTCCCCCGCAGCGCTTCTCCCCACCCGGTTTCTCCACCACCTCCTCTAGAGCTGCAAAGATTAATCCATTAGTTGTCAACTATAGTCGCTTTGAGTCATTTCTCATGAAAGACAATTCTCTGATTCCACTTTCTTAAATGTGAATATTTTCTAGTTTCTTAGCTCCTCTGTGATAGTAAACTAGATCTATTTAAGTTGTGAAGACATCTGTGGATGTCATCTTGGGCTTTAGAAAGCACTGATTGACATTTTTCACCATTTGACATTTTATAGACCCAACAACTAATTGATAAAAATAATCAAGAGACTAACCAACAATGGAAATCCTCGTTAGTTGCAGCCCTAATCTCCTCCTCTCCTGAAAGCCTCCCCCACCTCAACACCCACACTACCACCCACAGACCTCAGGGACCGTGGCTGCTTCCTATTCCAGCAACTTCACACATTTCCACCAGCCTACCCTTTTCAATCTCACACACAAAGATTTGTTTTTTATTTGTGTGGGGGGGGGGGGGGTTATTTGACTGGATGTGGTACTCAAAAGTTCAATAAAACAGAACAGGACAGAAAACTCAAGTGGCAAAAGCCTCGTTTCTCATGTTGCATTAGTTGTCAGGTCACTAACAGTGTGACAGGTTGCATCATGGAGCCAGATAAGCAAAGGAAAAAGGTTTCATGACATCCAGCCAGCCGGGGAAACACATTGATCAGTTTACACAGAGGGATGGCGAGCTGCAGCCCTGGCACATATGCTGCAACTTGTGTGAGAAATCACAACTATGTGTTTGTGTGTGTAAACAAGTGAAGCTCAACAATAAGACTATACTTTTTAAAAGAAATACTTTGTCTTGGTTGACTTTCCTTGAGTCAATCTGGTCTGACAATCAGTGGGAACCTGTGGCAGGAGTAAGACTCACCATGCTTTAGTAAGGTGAGCTGCTACAAGCTATGGAAGCCTGTGAGGACTCATGCAGGACTGATTGGTGGAGGACCACTTCAGTGAATAGCCGTGTTCACGCCACAATCAGCTCCGCAGGCCAGGTGAAACATATTTCACAAGAAATGAAAGAAGCTAAAAAAAATAAAATGTCTTCAAATCAACCACCAACCTCGATAAAAGCTTCTATTTTCAGATTTAACTCCCCTGCAGTCAGCCAAGCTGTCTGCTTTTAGTCTCTGCGTGTTATTTTACCGTGAGATATTTGAGCCACGACCTGAGCAGCCAGCGACGATTTCTCCTCGACCAAACGCAGGATAACGTTACCACGGCGGGACAAATGCTGGAAGCAGCCGGCGGAGGCGAACAAAAGAATACACTTTCATGTTCAGTCCTAAGAAAACATCACATTCTGCCTGCTCGGGAGCCGTGGCTGAGCATGTCTGACTCATACCCTCAAACCGAGCACGAACCCCTTGTTTTTTTTTCTCGAGACATTGTCGCGAGGCTCCCGGCTGGCCACCGCTGTTGCTTCACGAGCCTGTGTGAAGTAGATGCGCACTGCATTTCTCCTTCTTTTTTTCCCCCACCGCAGCCACTTCAACGCCACACCGATACAAAATAAATAAAAATAAAACCACCCGTGTAGCTTTAGGGTTCTCTTAAATCCTCATGTCTTACCGTGTCGACACTTCCCAGCACCGCGGTTGCCAGTGTTTGTACCGGAGGAGGCTGCTCTCGGCTGGCTCCCTCCGACGCCATCTTCGTACTGTAGCGGTCTGCTGGAGCGAGGGCGCATCCGGCACTCATTAACTATTGCGCTGCTGAGTGCAGATCACGCCACGCAAGGCCATGGGAAAGAAAAGAAAAGACAGATTTGTCAAATTGAAGGAGCTGTACAAAGGGAGGGGAGGACGACAGGTCTACGCTGCGGGTGAAAAAATCCCTCAGCCGAGTGTGTGCGGAGTGCGTGGACCGCAGCGGGGGAAGCGGACTGTCTAGTGGGCGTGGACCGACCGACCGTCCAACGCGTAAAAATCCAGATGCAAAGCCCCGGTACGCTCCCAACTGGAAAGGAGGTGCGTCCTGACAGCGTGATTGACAACAGCATTTGTCGGCCTCTGTAGCTATAAAATAAGACAGTGGGTGGTTTCCAAACTGAGGTTCATGGACCTGCAGGGACCGGTTATACTCAATAAAATGTGAATAAAGGTATTAAAAAAACATTTTGGATCCTATTATTGAAGACACCCTTTTCACAGTTTTTTTGTAACATTGTATGTGGTTTATTTAAACACACATAGGCCCACAAAGGCATGCAGGGCCTAGAAATACATGACCCCAGAAAACAAACTGATGGCTCAGTTCCATTAATAACCTGTAACCTTTCTCCTCAAACAACCTACTCAATGAATACCTATAGTTTTCACAAGTTCCAGCACCAATAGGCTATACAAAGAAGACACCATCAGCTGTGTTTGAGCTGTTTTGTTGCACAGCCACTAGAATCAACACAAACTGAAAGTTACAAATAGCCACTTTAAGCATGAGTCTTTTTTTCTCAGACAATTTGGGTAGTTTCATTATTTCACCCATTTCAACTCAGAGTCAACATTGCAATGCGAAATGAGTTTGTTTTATTCAAAGCTCAAAGAGAATTTCCTTCTCTGTGCTTATTGAAGAAACTCAAAACCTTTCTCACAATCTTACGTATCTTAACTTTGACCAAAGGCTCATGAGATGTGGTCTAACTCCTTCAAATGAAAGAGTTTGGCACCCTTGTCAACTCCCTTTACAGCTACTAATTAGATTCTTCGCACAAAATGACTATTGTACAAAGCTCGACAATGTGGGTTTCTCTCTGAAAATACAACCTTGCAAACAAACACTCACATTGCAGGTCACTTTATTTGATGGTCTTACATGTATTAACTGAAACCAAAAAGCAAAGGATTCAAACCAAAAGCCCCATGATAATCTTGCACAGAGTCGATGCTCCGAGTTCAAATCTCTCAGCTCTGGCTCTATTTATCCCAGAACAGCAGAGAGAGGATACGGGGCCCTCTCAGCTCCCAGATGTGGCGTTTAGGATTAACGGACGCTGATCCAGCCTGGTCATCCAGAATGAGGTTGTTAAGTCCCTATTTAGGTCAAAATGTTGCACGATCGACATGGTAACAATGAAAACATGTAACTGTGTGACGACTTAAGGGATGCGTAATGTGTATTTCTCCACATGTGAGTGTGTTTTCCAGAAAATATTCATGCATGTTTTTTATCTTAAATTGATTACATGCCTGTTCAATTTTTAACCAGGTAGGTTTTCACATCCAAGGAATTTTCAAACAGAAAGTAGAAAGAAAAATACACTTTTAAAAATGCCATTTAAAAATATGTACAATGTAACTGTTTAAAACTAAAAGAGCTGCAGAAATGTGCAAAGATATATTCTACATATATTCTATTCTATTTCTGAGGGTTAATAAGAACAACTTTCCCAACCTTTACACAAAAAAAACATCCCACTTAGTGGTAGCAAAAATTGATTAATAAAGAAAATGGAAAAAAAATGGGAAGATAAAAGCATGACAATTAACATAAAGAAAATGCAGAAAAGCCATTTTGAAAGACTGATAAAGTCATAAAAAGCAATATTCTAAACATGTGTGATGCATTTTCTTTGATGACAGAGGCAAAACTGTTGGGATTATGGATTAATAAAGAGAATAAAGTACAACATAATTGTCTCAACAACAAAAGATTGTACAACAAACACTGCTGACTCTGTGCAATATATCATGCATCCCATGTGCCATCACTATCATTACATCTGTGCATCATTTTTGATTTGGGCAATTTTCAAAATGCAATTTAATAATTTATTGAATAATACTGTTAATACGGTTATATTTTGTACATTTATCCATCTTTGTCCACTTACCTATGTTGCTCTTATCTTTGTTGTTGCAAACCGCAATTTCCCCACTGTGGGACAAATAAAGGTTTTTCTTATCTTATCTTACCTTAAAAAAAAAAAAGATGTTTTAACTTTGTTGGACAGATTTGGACATGCCCAGTTGTTTGAATGCAAACAAAGCTGTTTGATCTGCTGCAGCTGAATTGTATCAGCAATGGAAAATAATAGAAAATTAGAAACACAGATGTGTTAAAATACGTCTGCTTTGGGTGTAAATAGCTAACTAATAAGCCTTTATCTCTGGGTATTATACTGAACATGGAGTCTGCAGAAGGCCGCCACTCAGTTGTCTGTTATCCAGACGTGAATTCCCGTCTTTCCCACAGAGATCTATCGTCCCCCCACTGTCTCGTCATGTGTCAAATCCCAAACCCGTTTCTACATTTGAAAACAGATCAGCGGAGATGGAGTTGTCATGTGGAGATAATCCCTCCCCCCTCTGAAAGGAAACTCGTCATTAGCCAGTGATTACGGGGGACTCCGGATGATGTGGCCTGGAAACAGCAACCCCCACCGGCCCACCTCATCCTCCACCTCTCCTACTCAGCTGAAGTTGCCTGTGACCTTACAGAGATAGTTTGGATGTAAGTACTTCTCCACAGTCTGTTGATGGTGGATTGGCATAGGCCTAATTTATTTACCCCCCCCCCCAGAAACCTATTATCATTTTCTTATAAAGACATTTACACCATAACTTGATGCAGAAAAGGCACCAGTAGTTGCAGGAAAAACCACCAGAATGCAGAGAATGAGGTGTTTGATGACCAAAAATTCAATTTTGCTCAAAAGTGGAGATCTCAACCCACCCAACATTGAACCTAAAGTAGTCTATATACTTGACGTTCCGATTTCAGGATTGCTCCATTGCTGCTGGAAAATCTGCTGGATTTTACTCAGTCAGGCCGGATATCCAATACCTTGGGCTTCCTTTGTGTTGGTGTTCTAAACTCCAGGAGATTTATGAGGACTATGGTTACCTGGTCC
>NC_045740.1:17237361-17238084 GCF_008692095.1 Etheostoma spectabile
TCTCTGCAGGGTAAATCCAGACTGCTAGCTAGACTGTCTGTCCAATCTGAGTTTTCTGTATCACGACTAAAACAACTTTTTAACGTACACGTTCCACCAAAACAAGTTCCTTCCGAGGCCATTTTGCAGAGGCACCGGGGCTTTTATCCAGCGCTTAGCACCGCCCAAGACGGCGATTGTTATTGGTTTAAAGAAATGCCAATAATCCAGAGCATGTTTTCTTCCCATCCCAGAATGCAAAGTGCAGAAGCCAGACGCTACTCCAGCGCGCTTTGGAGGAGGGTCTGGCAAAGCGAGACTAAACCCAAAGTTACGTCCTTGCCGGTCCGCACGCCCCGGTTTGAGAAGCAGACAGGAGCCCTGAGACAGAAGCGTTCTGAGAGAAGTGTTCTGCTGTAGACGGGGGCAGCAGATACATTTTGTTTGATTTTAACCACTTACAAAAAAACCACCTCCGGTGTATGCAGGTTATATAGTACATGTACATTCTTTTCAGTGTTCTAAGTAGTTCTGCTATTTTGATTGTTCGTTAACTTATTTTTAACTAATTTATTATTTATTTTTTATTTGTGTTTTCTGGATTTGTGTGAGTGAGTATGTGTGTGTGTTCCTGTAACTTGCTGCTATGACAAAGTAATTTCCCAGTTTGGGATTAATAAAGACCATCATCTATCTATTTATCTATCTATCTATCTATCTATCTATCTATCTATCTATCTATCT
>NC_045740.1:17238095-17238665 GCF_008692095.1 Etheostoma spectabile
TATCTATCTATCTATCTATCTATCTATCTATCTATCTATCTATCTATCTATAATATATATTGTATATACTAAGAAAATAAATGTAAAATACAGGCTCATGATCGGTCTCTTCATATTGAAAGTGGTTGGTATGCTGCTTTAGAAGAAGACAGTTGATTATGACATAAAGGATATGAATGAGCTTTTATCCTATGAGTCACCAAAATGTTTGATCAACCAATTTGCTAGATGCATGGGAGTTCAGGAAGATTTTCAGTGATTTTTTTTTCTTTGTACTGGAGAACATTTTCTGATCTGGTTGTAAGGGGAACTCCACTGATTTCACACTAAGTCAGTGCACAGGTCTTGGGACTGTGCATGCACACGTGTGAACAAATGTTCAAGCCTGTTGGGGCTGGAGACTACAAGTTAGAAAATGAACAACAACAAATCAGGAGGTGTGGAGGTAGAGAGAGACGGGATTTCTGCTGCAGGCTAGAGGCTTCTCTGGTGTAACAGTCAAGTCAAACACTTTGCATCCAACCCCCAGGGTTTTGGGGAGGTGAAACAATGTCGTGCTGAATCTGTCTT
>NC_045740.1:17238675-17251264 GCF_008692095.1 Etheostoma spectabile
AGAGGAAAGTCATTATTCTCTCAACCGTGAGAGGTTGTTTGTCTGGAAAATGTTAACGTTGGTTGTTTTAAACTCTCTAAAACATGCCATTGTGACTTTTTAGATTAACTTCCAACCTTCATTGCCTTCTGTGCACTATAAAAAATAAAAATTCACTGACTTGAAACCATCTTGAGACGGACAACTCATCACATGAAGCATTTTATCAAAGTCCCACTGCTTGTTGTGTGTTTTGTTGATGCTCGTGTGCAACACAGTAGGTTTCTCAGTCTGCAGTTCTTGGCAGCTGATGAAGTCGATCCTACACAGAGCATGAAACATGCATGAGCATTTGGGCCAGAAACACAAGCTCTCTGTTGTTTGACTGTCACGCCAAACACTGCTCACACACACATAGACACATGATAAGGTAATGCACACCTGTGTGTTACGTCATGCAATCTGATCAGCAGGTAAAAGAGTCTTCAGAAGGTTGAAGTTGTGTTCAAAGGTCTTGGTTCCATTGTAAAATGGGGGCAGTCATATTTCTTATTATGAAACTAGTATTCATTAAGATCTTTTTAAAGTACTCAGTTACTGTGTTTTGAGTTTTAAACACACAACTTATTATATATATGATTATCATAACCTTTCTGCTGTGCAGTCTCATTTTCTGGTGACATTTGATTGACACTTTTATTTCCTCTACCTGCCTGATCCTGTTGACATAACCAGTGAGCTGGAACCGTGTGACAATCGTTACACGGTGTTCATAAACACAAATCAATTTTGAGTTTCTAATATATTTGATGCATGTGTCCTAGCAGCAGTAAAAGAGAAAACTGCAGCATGTAAGGGGTAACCAAAAGAAAAGGCCACAGGACCAGCCATAAGAGACGCAAAATGACCACAAAGAGACAAAAAACAACATCAACAAGACAGACAACAGCTGCAAGGAGACTCAAAGAGACGGACAACAGCAAAAAGGGGCAAAACAACCCTAAAGAGACACAAAATGACTACGAAGGGACACACAAAAGAGCATCTAGCTGTCAGACACCTTTTGAACTGTTTCCTCCATCCGGTGCTCAGGACCTTGCCGGTGCAGACTGGATTTACGAGCGGCTGAGGGGAACTGCTGTCATCACTCAAAGCCGAATGTGGCTAATCGTGTTTGCTATAATTGGCGTCATGGACAACCTTGCCTCCAAAATCAGCATCTCAAATGATGTTAGGATCTGAGGAACATCTGTGACAAAGCATGTGAATGCTAACGGGAGGGAGTCTCATGAACACGAGGAACATGCGATTCAAATTTAGCAACATTTTTACATAGAGGGGGAGCCATGTTAAGTCTGATAAGTCTGATTTTTAAGCACACGGGCAGAAGGTTCTGTTGTTAGATGGTTTCTTCTTCAAGGCACAAACACAAGAGATATCCTTTTTATATAAAACAAACCTTTTTTTACATCCCTATTCAAACATGTTGTGCCTTAACAGACTCTTCCAGCTCAAAATGAGCCTAGGGGTTGATAACAAATGGGTACCGAGTCGACTAACCGCTAATTAGCTTATAAGGCCAGTGGTTTGGCCACTGGTAAAGTAAAAAGAAATCACTATTTCTTATTTAAATTGCTATTTTATACCACTAACAAGGTTCAAAATTGCATCACACTTCCACATTAGTATGAGGGTCCCATGCTTGAGCCATGTTACTGGTTACTGGTTGCACGACGTTCGTGGTTTGACTGGTCATGACGGTTTTCCCAAGATGGCACCGGCCTGTATAAACAAACGGTACAGTCTTTATAAACTATTTGCTCTTTTGAGCCTTGTTAGTGGTATAGAAATTTCTTTTCACTTTTGCGTGCCCTGGCTACTAGCGTTACAAGCTTATTAGCTGTCACATTTGATTTGCATGACAACGTATCCCAGAGAACAGTCGACTCTGTACATGTGTTTTTAACCCCTAGGTTCATTTTGCGCCAGAATTGTCCTTTAAAATTGCACTCAAGTACAGAGTTTGAGTAGATGTACGGTGGTACTAAATGAGTGTAGTTGTAGTTAGCTGTGCAGTGTTTTCTGCAGGTGTTGGAAGTAGTCAAAATTAAAAGTGATGATGAGGAGTTGACGCAAATTCCTTTTAGCGCCACTCATTTTTTAGATCAACGCACGCGTGTTCTGTCGTTTGGGCCGCTCTGAAATTAGGAAATCAGGAAGCGTTGCAGCAGTAACGTTGTCGGCTAGCAGAAACAAGCCTTTTTTGAGCAGAAATGGATAAAGAAAAGGGTCTTTCGAACGGCAAGTTCAGTTTCCAAGCCCTTCCAGATGGTTCTCTCAACAAGACAAAAGTGACACAGCCGATGGGAATCAAGTTACCACCAGAGTACGTCTCAAAGACCACTTGAGCATTAAAAACATAAAAGAAAATCCCTTTTAAAGTACATCTTGAACGGAGACAAATGTGCAATTCCTTTTTAGATTAATCGTGAGTTAACTAGACTCATGCGATTAGTTCGCAGTTGAATATTTGAATTGATTGATAGCCCATAGTTGGAAGTGATCTGTAGATGACCCATAAACCATACCCACTGCAGGAAGGGTGAGCAGGGGTGTGAGGCGACATGATGAGACCCAGAGGACGACTAGGAGAAAGATGAGGGGACAGACTCTGATGGATGGCACTGGAGTCGGGGGGCAGGCAGCAGGGACCTTCAGCCAGAAGACCCCCCCTTCTCCTCAGTCCTGTGGGAACATTGGCTCATATTAACTCGCTCATTGTTGTGACACACAGCGAGGCACAATGACTCCCTTTTTGTTGACGAGGGCATGGTGGACTGAGAGGGCAGCGGGGCGGCCAGTCGGCCATCACTGGGCCCTGTGTGCTGCGGCTCTGAGGCCGGGTCGGCCAGCCGGCAGACAGGAAAGTCATAAAAAGAGTGAGACGGCAAGCCCCGGATCCCATATCCTGGCCAGAGCTTCAAATGGAAGGACATGGTTGGTAGTGACTCTACTGACAGAGAGAGAGAGAGGAAATGGAGGAGGAAGAGAGCTGGGATCTGGGCCACATCTCCATCTCCGCCTTCGCGTAATTGTCCCTGAGGGGCTGCCACTAGCTGAACCAGACCTCTGTTCAGTCACAGACTCTGCTAATCTGAAGCCAGCGCTGCTCTTTCCTCTGTTTATGTCAATGTCTTCTCTTTAATTTCTCCCCTCACACTGTCTCTCTCTGTTAAACCACCATCTCATGACTGCAGAGTGGAGGGAGCAGGTGCTTCTTCCAAACAGTGAAAGGCTGCAGTCACTGCGGTTTTGTCCCAGTTTCAAGGACTCACGCAATAAAGCCGACCAGAGGAAAAATATTAATGCTTTTCATTTGATTTTATATAAGAGTGGTGAAGGCTGCCCTTGTAGAACGAATATCGTCTCTTCCCTTGGATGTTTAAGCTTCACCGAGCAGAATGAGGTGCAGTTAGTTAATTTGACACTAAAAGGCTGCTTTCACATTCTTCTGCCATCCAAAGGATTTGGGTGTGTGTGTGTCTGTGTGTGTGACTGTGTGATGTGGAAAGTTTAAAACCTCCAGTGCACTTTAACTAAAAATTGACTTTTTTCAGTCAACATTTGAGTTGACACATCTTTTGATTGTTCACCAATTCTTTTAAAAAGGTCAGAGTTTTATGAGTTTTGTGTCACTTTTCTAACCACTGCACCTCCTCTGTAGAGCAGTGAACGTCAGCTGAAGTCATCTGTCCCAAACTGGATCTCCCGCATTCTCCAGAGCCTGGAGCTGTGATTGACAGGCCGCCCCAAAATCAACGGCAGTCAGTCCCGCTGGCAGAGCTGACGTCGCCCGGAGGCATGAGTTGACATGTCAGGAGAAGATCTCTCAGAGGAAGTGCAGATTATTCGCGGAAGGAACAATGAAAACACTGTGAAAATTGTTAATAAGGACAGATAACATGCCATGTTGTGTGTGTACGCTCCTGTGTTATCATCCTTTAAAGCCAGAATAAGAGATTGTACATCAGAGGGTGTATGGATGATGTGTGGTCTATATATTCTTAATCTATTGTGTTAGCTGCAGATTTGACAATTATAGAGCAGGAGTGAAAGCTAAAGCACTTAAAGCAATACTGTTACTATTTGTACGCGGTTTTATCAGTAATAATAATAATAATAACTAGAAAAACAGCAGGGTTCCACAGCCCTGCTGTGTGAACCGCGTAGCTTTGCTACCGTGGTTCCCAGCCCCCTTGGGCTTGGACCCCTAATAATGATAACAATAACAACAATAATAATAATAGTTTCCTGGTCTGACGCCAAGTTTCTGGATGACTCATCTTGGCATCTGTGATCTGGACAGGTTCTGAACAAGAATGTCACTCTCCCTGACGCCGGGTGCCAAGTATCAGGGTGGTGACCCCGGGCCGGGCCACATGTGGGTTGGATGGGACGCTGTAAGTAAAATGTATTTATATAGCTCCTTTCACAGATAAAAAGGGCTTCACAATAAAGTGAAATACAATAAATCAGTTGTCTTCAACGTTTTTTTAAGCAAGGACCCCTTAATTGAAGGAGAGAAGGGACAGCCTACTACATACATTGTATAAACTAACTGGGCCTACAATAACATGTAGAGTGGCCTAAAGCTTTTAAACATATCTTTTGTGACATTGAATCCTAAGCTATGAAATAGCCCAATAATTGGTAATGTTAAACATACATTTGGCCCAGTGAATCCTCAGGATGAACTGTATCTGGGAATGGCATTGGTGACAACCTTCCCTGTGGGACAGTTAGTAGTGGGGATTTCACGTTTGCTAATAATATGTTGGATTCATGTTAAAACTTTTTAAGTTTTGAAAAAACTTCAAAAAAATTGAATAATTTTGTGATCACCCTCGCCCCCCCACACTGACTCCTAGGACCCCCTCCCGGGCCCATTTCTGCAATAAATAAAGACGTAACAGCCCAATGGTAAAACATAGTTTTAAAATTAAAATCAGACAGCCATAAAACCCCTCATCTAAATAAAACCCTGTTTGGATGAAGAATCAACAGTGTGTTGACAACAGTGAATCAGTGAACCACTAAAGTACAGAGACTAGATTTCCTGCACCTGTCTGCATTGAGACAGAAGCCTTTCCTTCCCTTCATTTCATTCCGTCTTATGCATCTTCACCATTGTTTTTTGAGATAAAATGTCAAGGTGAGTCTTTCACCAAGCGTGCATTATAACCATTCCTCTAAAATGTGAACACAACAGGCGTCTCAGAGAAGAGCAGATTCCTCAGTAAACTGTGCATTGTGGTGGGTATGTGCTACTTTTTCTTGAAATCCCTCAGAACAGGGAAAGTTATGGTAATGAAAGATAAACAGTCAGACAAGCCCGTCCTCGTCAGGACTGACAGGACTGACAGGCTGAAAGTTCAGTACATTTGGACAAGGATGTGATATTTGCAGGTAACACAGTCTGCCACAGTAGGATTTGGATTCCAGTCAACTAAGGGCCTGTGGTCGATACGAGACAATATTGGATGGCCGTTCAGTTACATTCAGGGGCGGAGCCAGATCTTGGAAACATTCGGGGCTGAGCCCAGGCCTAGGGCAGCTATGTGCACTTTTTTTCAAGCCGTTTAATAATAAATGCCCAAACATCTGTAGATCATTTGGGGAAAATATGACAAAGAAAAGAATCATCCTGTAGAGCTTACATCCTGTTAAGTGTCTAATTGTTCTCCAGCTGTCTTCATCGTTCTGAAACCAAAACACATATTGGGGATAGTCATTTTCCCTCCTGCCACTTAAAAAGAGGCAAACATTATCGGATGTTTCCATTTTTAAGTTAGGCTACATGCTGTAACATAGATAGATTTTGGGTTAACAGCATTGGGCCTACTACTCTTAAAACCCGTTTCTGTAACCCTATCCTGGAGTGACTTCCCAGAACTGTCTGGTTTTATCCTGTATCACTGTAAATCTGGTAAACCAGACTCCCCCCCCCTCCGTTTGCCCCAAGACACTTTCACTTTGAATAAAATTGAATGGAAAATTAAATTTTTCAGAAAGATGGGGTTGGTCTTTTATCTTTTCTCAAAAATATTTGAGCAGATGGCAGTTTCTCCTTCGCCATAGCCTGTGAAATGTAAGAAAATGCAACTTTTTTTTGCATATTTGTACAATTTATGATGAATGCATTTCTGGATTTGGGTGATTGAATTGTCTCATGGTCGGAAGTTTCCGTTAAGTGTTCAGATTGAAAGAGAACTGTCTTTTGTGGTGTCAGTTGTGAAAATGCCGGTGGCTTTTAACCCTTATGTTGTTCTGGGGTCAAATTTGACCAGTTTCCAAGTTTTCTTTATCAGAAATATGGGAGGTCAAAAATGTCGAACAAGGCGACAAAACATTCAAGAAAAAGCAATAAAAGTATTGGAAAAAGTGATAAAAACTATGAAAAAAACACTGGAATTAAGCGTTGAACATTTTGGAAAAAAGACTAAAATGTCAGAAAGTGACAAAACGTCAACAAAAGGGTCAAAGAGAGAAAACAAAACCCCAAAACATGCCGGTCTCTGCATGTAGGAACTGTGAAGCGGTGTCGCCTCCTAGTGGAAAACAATGGAAGTGGCTTTGAAATGTCAGACACTAAGAACAGTACATAGATTTTGTGTTAATATATACAGATTATGCAGCTTTTACACATGCATACGTCTTCCTTTTCCACCACACAAAGTTCAGTAAAAACTCTGAATTCACAAACATTTGGTAGAGAACAACCAAGGCTTCAGTGATCATGTCAGAAGATTTATTGATTTGTTGATAAAATGTGTGTATTAACACCATGTTGTTCCCTTCACCCTTTGGAAAAAAGAAAAAGAAAACACATTAAAGGCGACAAACAAACGTTTTCTTTATGCGTCATCCCGAAATATAAATTAGATGTACAAAGGAAACACTTACAGCGTCAGAAGTACAGCGTGCACACAAACCCAACGGGTGTGTTTAACATTTGTACAGCTTGTTCAGCCTGCTGATGTCGTTCTTGCTCATCTCCTTGCCCGTGCCGAATTCAACGTTGGCGTTGGGGATGGGCACCATGGTGGGCTGGTTGTTTCCGGAGAAGGCATACCTGAATTATCAAGAGGACACGCGTTGAATTATTTTTGGGTTGTATTTTGGAGAAATAGAAAGTCAAATGTATTGGTATTTAAATGTGGATGTGGATGGTTTGACTGCATCAATGGTAATGTAGTCATTACTTTGTCATTATTGTGTACATGAGGAAAAAGGCCCAGGTATTAGGGACTGTAAGGACTGTAATATGTCATCTTGCTACTCAGTTCCCATAGACAAATACCCCTCCTACCAAGCTCCACCCCCCGTTCCTTTTTATCTACTGCCCCTTCCCTCTGTTGATCCTCACCTAATCCTACTATAGTCACGTAAACACTCATCATACACACACTTACACACACGGACACGCCTGTTCATGCACACACATACACCTCCCCCACCCCCATTTTAAACTGTCCCATGTAGCATTTAGTCAATTAATGTCTTTATATGTGTTCACAAGCTCTGTTTGTGTATGTCAAATAGTCTTTGTATACTGTATGTTGCATGTATCTTGTACTCATTTGGGTAATGCATGGCAAAAGTTAATTAAAAAAAAGGAATATGTGACCCAAAAACAATGTAACTTGTATACAGTTCTTACTTCCCCAGGCCTGTTACTTCTATTGATTAGCACAAGTTTGGTTGTCTTTCCTTTTGCCCGTTGTCAAAGTTTGTTTGTAGGGCGCTCCGCTCTGCTCAACGCCATGAACAGAAATCTTTTTCTGGGACCACAGAAAGTCGACAGGAGGTAAGTACTGCAATTCATATTGTTTTTGGGTGAACTGTTCCTTTAAATGAAGAAATAATTATAAAATCAATCTAAGTTTGTCTGAATGAACAGATGCTGAATGAATGGTAGCCTTGACAACCTGTGGTACTGCATGACGGAGTTGTAGTCGTAGGGAGTGCCCAGGTTCAGGGTGTTGATCTTGTCAAAGGCGTACTCCCAGCCTGAGAGGACAGAAATCACAACAAGAGTCAGAAAAGACAGAAAATGAGTAGATCTTCGAGTCATTTTATAGTTCATAAGAAATTAGTTTTTTGTTAGATTAAAGGCAAGGCAAGGGCAAGGCAGCTTTATTTGTAGAGCACATTTCAGCAATTCAAAGTGCTTTACACAAAATCAGTTAAACAGATAAAACACAAGTACAAACAGTTAAAAATCATAAGCATTAAAAACCGGTAAAACACATGAATAGATGAATAGTTAAAAAATAATAGACACATAAAACACAAGAATAAAAGTTACAGTGCAGCATAAGAAATTTAAAGAAATGAGCATTCATTAAAGAAAGGCAGCATCAAAAAGGAAGGTCTTCAGCCTTGATTTAAAAGAAATGAGAGTAGCAGCGGTTCTGCAGGTTCTGGGAGTTATTCCAGATATGAGGAGCATAGAAACTGAAAGCTGCTTCACCCTGTTTAGTTCGACTCTGGGGACAGAACGTAGACCTGTCCCAGATGACCTGAGAGGTCTGGGGGGGTCATGTGTAGTAGTAGACCTGTCCAGATGACTGAGAGGTCTGGGGGGGTCTAGTGTAGTAGCAGACCTGTCCCAGATGACCTGAGAGCGGGGGGGTCATAGTGTAGTAGTAGACCTGTCCCAGATGACCTGAGAGGTCTGGGGGGTATAGTGTAGTAGCAGATCAGAAATGTATTTTGGACCTAAACCGTTAAGGGATTTATAAACTAGCAAGAGTACTTTGAAATCAATTCTTTGAGACACAGGAAGCCAGTGTAAAGACTTCAGGACTGGAGTGATGTGATCCAGTCTCTTGGTGTTAGTGAGGACCCGAGCAGCAGCGTTCTGAATCAGCTGCAGCTGTCTGATTGATTTTTTAGGGCGTGTCACACCAGGATATAAAACACACTGAGTATCAGTGTAACGTTCCTATAATCTTAAGTGTCAGGGTGTGTGGAAGCCAAAGTACCGACCGGACTGGATGTTCTGCCACAGGATCCGGATGTGCTGGTCCCTGTCGGAGCGGCACTGCTCGTGGTTGAAGCCGAGGGCGTGGAGCAGCTCGTGCTGGACCGTGTTGTGGTAGAGGCAGCCCTGGCGGTCCAGAGACACCGTCTGGGAGTAACCACGGCGACCCACGTAGGAGTAACAGCTGCACTCACACAATCAAATCATCAAATCATCACATCATCAAATTAAAGCTGTTGTCCATGCAGTGTTATCCCAATGTGATGGCTTTGTAGACTACTCAAGTTTTCCTCTATTATTTTACATTTTGTATTAGTTCTGTTGATTTGTAATTGCGTGTAATTCTAGTTTTTTGGCTTTTTCCCATTTCTTTTCTTTTAATTTTTTTAAGTATTTTAGTTAGTTTCTATGTTAAATGGGTTATGTATTGGAGAGTGCTCTGATTAAGCCCCTCTGAGGTTTTATTGTATCTGTTCATCACATGGAGAGATTGATGTGTATATGCATATGTAGTATCTATATATGTGTAAATAATAAACAAAACTAAATAAAAAGTAATAATGATCAAAGCTGCATGGTTCAGTTGTTTCCAAGATTTAAAGGACTGTTATATAGATTTATTTCTTGGCAGTTAAAGTTTCCTTCTTGGCTTCGTTTTTGGACCTTATTCATCTCAACGTAACGTAAGTTTTCATTGATATTGTCGGATATTGTTGTACGATATTTGAAGCAAGACATGTTAGTTACCCTACTAAAGATGAAAATATAACACAAAATGCACAGTGTTGTGTTAGAATTCAACCCCTCAACACATTTTGAGAACAGCCTCAGTTTCAGGTCTGAAATTACAACTTAAAGGTGCACTATGAGTTCCTGCATGGTTTCAGCATGATTTCATTTTTGTCTCAAATCGTAGGCATCTCTCCGCTATTCGCTAGCAGCCTTTCCCCTGAATTCACCGTGAAAGAGACGGTGTTGGGAGTCAGCACAGGGTCATAGACCTCAAACCCACCCGAGACACAGGATAGACACCAAAATACAACAAACCACTCCAGCCAATCACCAACAAGATGTTTGGGGGAGGGGGTGGGGCTAGTGACAGGGGGTGGAACGTCAATATAGGGGACCATGCAGGAACTCATAGTGCACCTTTAAAATTTATTAAAAAGACATTCTTGTTGAGATACAAAGGTTTTCAAAGATTCCAAATATGTCTGCATGTGGGAGAACGTTGAATAAAAATAATTAATATATCTCCATTGGAAATATTTCCATTTTGGCATAAAACAACCCCTGCTGTGATATGATGCATTGTGCGCAGTTACTTTCCTTTTAAATCTTGCAATTATGATGCACAAACACAGGTTGGAGTTCTAACGCTGCGTGCAGTTTACACACAAACGCGGCGTGTTACCCGTTGTTGGACTGGATGCTGAGGTAGTCTCTCTGGTTGGTGCGTTGGACGAAGCGAATGCAGGAGACGCTGGTGAAGGACGAAAGCCCACGCTCGATGATGGAGCGCTCCCGAGAAGCTGAGAGGACACAAAGGAAGACTTTCACACATAGTCCATACTCACGCACATCTGCAGCCAAACAGTCCTTCAAATTAAACATCAAAATACAGTGGCGCTCATAAGTTTACACACCCGTGCTTAAGTTGACTAAAAAATCATGTTTTGGAAATTTATCTTAATGCCTTAATTAAAAAAGGAGGGAAAATCCAACCTTTAAGGACACCAATTTTCTTTATTAATGAATAATGTATTGTAAATAAATAAATGTTCTTCCTTAAAATACAGGGGGCATAATTATACACACACCCCTATGTTAAATAGGGGTCCCCCCCCCTCATCACATACCCTTCACCATACATCGAGATTGTCATGGGATACTTTCCATAAAATCATCTCTCAATGCAAATCAAACCAGCTATTAGTCTAACTGAAATAAAACCACTTCCAAGCACAATCTTCCAAAATTATTGTATTGCATTAAACTCTATGTATGTCTTTACAATATTTGAAAGAATTTTTCCTCAAACCTAAAAAACAAACAGGATTTTAGACATTTAAAATATACATAGCTCTGATCAGTCATCCTAAATGGTCTTTGTTTTGTAGAGGAAGATCCAACAACAATAAAACTACAGATTTGACATCCACCCAAGTCTAATTTGGTTCTTCAAACTGTGAATATTGTAATGAAAAGCGGATTTCATTTGAGAAACAATGTACATTACTTTCTGGCTCAACAGTACATATTTTGGTTGAATGTTTTAATAAAGGTTTGAGAATGTTTCAGGTACTTACAGAAATGTGTGGCGATGACGTAAGGAACGTAGACCTTTCCATCGGCGGACTTTCCCCACATGCAGCCGTTGGAGGTGCAGGGATCAGCGTTCCTCTCGTTTTTACTGTCATAAGCAATGTCATCCATGACCAAGGGCTCGTCCTTCGTATGCACTGTCGGAGGGGGACGTTAAAGGACCAGTCAGTCACTCTTCCAGTGGTGGAGGAAGTATTCATGTCCTTAACTTGCTTACAAAGTGAAAAAGCCCAAAGTCCACCCCAAAGGGACTTAGCGTCTCCCTCTGTAACATGCTGCTCGCCTAGCTGCTAGCGTGGCACGCCCTCATACTCTGCTTCTGACTGGCTAGTAGTCCTTACCTAGGTACTGTGCATGTGCAACTCTCAGCAAAGATGGAACAGATGTGAAATGCCTCATGCTGTAGCAAAAAAAGGAGAGCTCAACACACAGGGTGAAAAGAGGAGCTGAAGCAATGTGTAGTACAACAAAATATGGTGTTTTTTGAAAATGAAAACCTATTCTGGTACAAGCTCTAAATACAATTATGAACCTGAAAATAAGCATAGTATGGGCACTTTAAGCACTTTAAGTAAAAGTACTAACACCACACTGAAAGTATTCCCCTACAAGGAAAAGGCATGTATTGAAAATCCTGCTTAAATATAAGTGTTATAAGCTTAAAGTTAAAGTATTACAAAAGCAGAAAATTAGCCTCTGTGCCTAATAACTTTACTTATAGAGCCCCCTTAAGAGCAGGACAAACTAAATAAGGCGATACATTAATATAGACTTATAAATAAAAACCTTTATTTATACAAGGAAGGTTTACTGAGAGGAAGCCTCTCTTTAGATCACATTCCCACAGTTCCACCTTCATCCCTGGAAGCTGCCCTGTACAACCCCAGTCTGATCTGAGCAGCTCCATTGGAGCGGTTGGGGGTTAAGGGCCTTGCTCAAGGGCACCTCAGTGGGGGTAATGAGGTAGAGACAAGCGCTGCTTTTCTCTTCCCACCCCCAGATTCATCCTAAAAATCTGGGGATTGAACCAACAACCTCCCGGCCACTAGCTCACTTCTCTAACTTTAAGACCACCGCAGACATCTGTCCAGAGACTTTAACAATGTTTATTAATATACACTTTGCCGGTGAAATGAAAAAGAAATGTGCACGGTGTCTTACCAACATCCTTGTTGGCCCTCCACAGGAGCTCAGAGACGGACAAATCCTGCAAGGAGATGACATCGCTCATTAGTATCA
>NC_045740.1:17251274-17265707 GCF_008692095.1 Etheostoma spectabile
GGACTTAACTAAACATTTAAATGCATTTATGTAGTTTCTGTACAATGTGCTACATTGGCTTTCAAATAGATTTAACTGTACAAAGAAGACATTAAATGAATAAAACTGAAATTTCCTGATGTGAAACAACAAACACAGGAGGGAAAAACACTACTCTACTCATTAATAACAGATTAAATTCACATTTCTTTATGGGGACTCGTATTGATAAAGTCTTTATGTGTAACCTGACCTTGTCTTCAGCCCAGGAGCAGTCAGAGACCACGAGGACGAGAAGGAGACTGAGGGTGCACCTAAAGAAAGTCATGTTCCCAGCCTGCAGGTTGACCGTGTTAACACCTGCATCCTGCTGCCGCTGCTCTTTATAGCCGTCAGTGGATCTGACAACTCCTGAAAAGGAAAAAAAATCTTTGGGCTGTGATAAGATGCACGTTGCCTTGAAAACAGGCTGGTCATTCCCACCGTGCTTACGCTAAATCAAATCTGCTTGTGGCAGCAAAACGTGTTACGGGGAAGGACGGACCCAAACGCACAGCTCAAAGTAAGGTTATTTATTAAGGGGAAAGAGAGGGAAAGGGGAGTGGGAGGACGGAGGAGCGAGACCCGGGGATGGGAGCCAGGGAACCAGTGAGGGCAGATGGATGGTGCAGGGAATGCCGGGGTTGAGTCCTGAGGGGGCCGGGAGCGAAGGCAGGGAAGGAGGATGGCGAAACGGGAGAGGCAGGAGGGCGAGTCCGGGGAGTAGGTGGCTGAGGAGAAGGCAGTGGGGGTCGGAGACTGACGCGTTGCAGCAGATAGGATGGGTGAAGGGGGGCGCCGAGGGAGGAGGACCAGGAGGGGAGCCAGGAGCCAGCTGACCGGAGTGGAACTGAGGATGGAAAAGACAAGAGAGGTAAGTACAGGGAGTTAACATGCAAACAGACAAGTTTCTACGCCTTAAAGCAGTCGGTACTAGGAGTTCACCCAGGTAGTAGCGACGACGATCAGGTGAAGACTGGAGTGAAGAGCCGGAGTAGATATACTGGTGGTGTGATGATGGCAGACAGGTGTGGAAGGCGGGAGCGAGAGCAGGCTGGCAGGTGTGGAGAATGAGCCGGTTGATTGTACACAGGAAGCAGGTGTGGGCGGTCAGCTGGCATTGAGAGAGGGAGAGGGAAAAACAAAAACAACAAACAGCAGGCGAGAAGCGGGAACAAAAGGCAGAAAGAAAAACAAAAACACAAATCAAATAAAAGGACGACTCACGGTCAGCGGGCCCCACCACAACAGTACCCCTCTCAACGGACGCCCCCAGGCGGACCACCAGGCTTGCCCGGATGGGCCCTGTAGAAATCATCCAGGAGAGTGCGGTTCAGGATTTGGCTGGCCGGGATCCAGGAGCGTTCCTCCGGTCCGTAGCCGGCCCAGTCCACCAAGTACCGATAACCCCGACCCCTACGTCGCACGTCGAGGAGGCGGCGTACCGTGTAGGCCGGGTGGCCGTCGATCAGCCGCGGAGGTGGTGGAGCTGCCACTGGGACGGAGAGCGCGCTGGTGGAGACGGGTTTGATCCGGGAGACGTGGAAGACAGGATGGACCTTGAGATGGGACGGTAATGTGAGCCTCACAGCAGTGGGGTTAAGCACAGCCTCGACCGTGTAGGGACCCACGAACCTCGGCGTGAGCTTCTTGGATGTTGTTTGCAGCGGGAGGTCCTGGGAGGACAGCCACACCCTTTGGCCGGGCTGGTAGGCCGGGGCTGGTCTTCGGTGGCGGTCGGCCAGGCGTCTGTTGCGGGATGACGTCCGTTGCAGCGCGGCCCTGGCCTCCCTCCATACGCGTCTACACCGCCGTAGGTGTGCCTGGACTGACGGGACCGCTACTTCCTTCTCCAGGGCCGGGAAGAGCGGGGGTTGAAACCCCAGAGCGCACTTGAAGGGGGACATCCCAGTGGCAGCGCTGGGCAGGGAATTGTGGGCGTATTCGATCCATGGGAGGTGGGCACTCCAGGAAGAGGGGACACGGTACGCCACACACCTGAGGGCTGCTCCCAGGTCCTGGTTGGCCCGCTCGGTCTGCCCGTTGGTTTGCGGATGGTGTCCGGACGACAGGCTGGCCGTAGCACCCAGGGCTTGACAGAAGGATTTCCAGGCTTGGGAGGTGAACTGGGGTCCCCGGTCAGACACGATGTCTTGGGGTATGCCATGAGCCGGAAGACGTGGAGGACGAGAATCTTGGCGGTCTCCAACGCCGTGGGAAGCTTCGGAGGGGTATGAAGTGAATGACTTGGAGAAGCGGTCCACCACTGTCAGGATAACGGTGTTGCCCTGGGAATTCGGAAACCGGTGACGAAGTCCAGGGCGATGTGGGACCAAGGCCGACGGGGATGGGTAGGGGGCGGAGTAGACCGGCGGGCCGTTGAGGGATGGTTTAGCCCGGGACACACACCTCGCAGGCGGCCACGAAGTCCCGGCAGTCCTTCTCCGCTGTGTCCCACCAGAAGCGTTGGCGGAGCAGGAACAGCGTGCGGGCCCGGCCGGGATGGCAGCTAAAGCGGGAGGCGTGTGCCCACTGCAGGACCTGGGAACGGGCTCCGGGAGGGACGTAGGTCGGTCTGCCGGTCCGGTACCGGGTCGGGGTCGGGGTCTGGGCACGGCGGACGTGGACTCCACTTCCAAACCAGGGAGGCCGCCAGGCAGGAGCGAGGAAGGATGAAGTCAGGCGGGCTCTCAGGATCATCAGGGGCGTGGAGGGAGACAAGGCGTCCGGTGGTGTTTCTGGGTCCGGGACGATAGGACAGAGAGAATTCAAAACGGGCAAGAAAAGGGCCCACCGGCTGCCGGGAATTGAGTCTCGGGCGGAGTGAAGGTAGGAAAGGTTCTTGTGGTCAGTCCAGATGATGAAAGGCTGGGCACCCTCCAGCCAGTGCTCCATTCCTCAACGCCAGCTTGACGGCCAGGAGCTCCCGTCCCCACACTGTAATCTGTTCTGTGGGAGAGAGGCGTTTGGAAAAAAAGGCACAGGGGTGAAGCTTATGGTCGGAGGGTGAACGCTGGGACAGAGTGTCTCCACCCCCGAACAGAGGCGTCTACCTCCACCAGAACTGGAGGGAGGGGTCGGGATTGGAGAGGACAGGGCGGGTGGTGAACAAGGACTTAAGACGTGCGAAGGCTGCAGCGCGGGGGACCAAACAAACGAAAACAGACGGGGAGGTGAGGCGAGTGAGGGGGGCGTACGGAGCTGTAGTGGCGAATGAAACGTGTAGAAATTGGCGAACCAGGAAACGCTGCAAACTGCTTAACAGAGGGGGAGGGCAGTCCACTACAGTTTGATTTGTCGGGTCGGCACGTAGCCGCCCGCCTTCAATGATAAAACCGAGAAAGTGAACGGAGGGGACGCTGAATCACACTTCTCTGCTTGACGTATAACCGATTTTCCATGAGCCGCTGCAGCACTAACCGGAACATGTTGGTGGTGTGTTGGACTGGGTCGCGGGAGAAGATCAGAATATCGTCCAGGTAAACAAACACGAAGCGGTGGAGGTGTCACGGAGCACATCGTTGACCAGGGCTGAAACACGCAGGGGTTAGTGAGACCAAAAGGCATAACCAAATAACGTAGTGAATAACGGCGTGTTTAAACGCCGTTTTCACTCGTCCCCCTCCCGGATCCGGACTAGGTGGTAGGCGTTTCTGAGATCGAGCTTAGTAAAGACGGCGGACGGGAGAGGGACTCGTGACGGAATCCATAAGGGGCAAGGGTACTTGTTTTGACGGTTATGGCGTTGAGCCCCGGTAATCGATGCAGGGACGGAGGGTCTTGTCCTTCTTGGCTACAAAGAAGAAGCCGGCGCCCAAGGGGGATGAGGAAGGGCGGATGATGCCGGCGGCGAGGGATTCTCGATGTACTGCTCCATAGCCTCTCTCTCCGGACCGGACAGCTTGAACAAACGGCCACTGGGCGGGGAGCGTCCGGGAGAGGGCTATGGAGCAGTCATAGGGGCGGTGGGGGGGCAAGGACATGGCCTGGTCCCTACGAACACCAAGGCCAGGTCGTGGTATCAGCAGGGACCAGAGACAGGTCTGGGGGTTGGGAGGTGGTGGTCAGCATCGAACGTCTTACCGGGGGCTCGGGGGCTAATAGGCAGCTGGAATGACATTCGGTGCTCCGTTTCTGATCTTCCCCGCGGCCCAGTCCACAATGGGTTGTGAGTTTTGAGCCAGGGGAGTCCGAGTACTACAGGGGTTGGGGGAGGAGATGAGGTGGAGGTGAGAGCGCTCGTGGTGGTTGCCGAGGTCAGGAGGTCTAGGGGGGGTGCAGTGAGTGACGGTGGCCAGGTTGACCGTTGAGGCTGGTGGCGCGGAGGGGTGTGTCGAGAGGAACGGGGAATGCTGAGTTGACGGGTAGCTCTACATCAATGAAGCTCTGTCGGCTCGCGAATCGAATAGCGCCCCCAGAGGAACGGACACGTTGCGCCAGGACAGGGAAACGTCAAGCAATAAGCGATGTGGGGGAGTGGTACGGCTCGCCAGAGCACCCACCGCTACTGGCGAGCCTGGTCTTTTGGCCGCACTGGGCAGGTGGAGAGGAAGTGGCCCGATAAGCCACAGTATAGACACAAACCAGAGCGGCGGCGGCGTTCGCGTTCCTCTGGGGTCAGGTGGGCTTTACCTAGCTGCATGGGTTCGGACGGTGGCGGGGAAACCGGCCGTGCCGGAGGAGCGGTGGGGCGTAGCTGGGAAGGCGAGGGAGCAGAGACCCTAGGCGGTGGCGGACTAGGCCGGGCAGAGGTCGAGCCGCGATGGTGGCGTTCTCGGTCCCTCTCCCGGAGGCGGTTATCCAGGTCGGTGGCTACACCGATCAGGCTATCCAGGTCTTCCGGCTCGTCCCTGGTGGCCAAAAGGTCCTTCAGCCGGTCACTGAGGCCCACCAGGAACAAGCTGCGGAGAGCCCTGTTGTTCCACCCCGACCCTGCGGCCAGGATGCGGAAGTCAACGGAGTACTCCGCGACGCTACGGTCTCCCTGACGGAGAGACATCAGGCGAGAGCTTTTCTCCAAACCCTGTACGGGCTGGTCAAACACCCTCCTCATCTCCTCCTCAAAGGAGGGATATGAGACAAGGAGCTCGGGCCTCGCCTGTCTCACCGCCGTGAACCAAGAGAGCGCGCGGTCACGAGCAGCCCAGCACCAAAACACACCGGCCTCGTCGGAGTGGAAAGTTACTGGCTGTCTGCTGAACACCAGGGGCGACTGCACTAGGAACCTCGCACGTCCCCAGCACACCGGAGAACTTTTCGGGTGGAGAGACCGGAGTTTCAAAAGGGGGTGACGGAGCTGAATTACCCGAGGTGGAGCGTGTAGGGGGTACGGGCGGAGAAGACGGGCTAACTGGTGCTGGGTCAAAAGCGAGAGTTGAAGGATCAGGGGAAGTGATCTGCCTGCCTAGCCGCTGTACCTCCTCAGTAAGGGAGCGAAGCGCCTCGGCCATAGCCGTAAGGGCAGAGGCATGATGGCCGAGCATAGCCCCCTGGGAGGCCACAGCGAAGGATAAATCGGGCGGGGAAGGCGAAGGATTGCGGGTTGGGGAAGAGCCGGCTGGGTCCATAGCTGACCTGATCGTACTGTTACGGGGAAGGACGGACCCAAACGCACAGCTCAAAGTAAGGTTATTTATTAAGGGGAAAGAGAGGGAAAGGGGAGTGGGAGGACGGAGGAGCGAGACCCGGGGATGGGAGCCAGGGAACCAGTGAGGGCAGATGGATGGTGCAGGGAATGCCGGGGTTGAGTCCTGAGGGGGCCGGGAGCGAAGGCAGGGAAGGAGGATGGCGAAACGGGAGAGGCAGGAGGGCGAGTCCGGGGAGTAGGTGGCTGAGGAGAAGGCAGTGGGGGTCGGAGACTGACGCGTTGCAGCAGATAGGATGGGTGAAGGGGGGCGCCGAGGGAGGAGGACCAGGAGGGGAGCCAGGAGCCAGCTGACCGGAGTGGAACTGAGGATGGAAAAGACAAGAGAGGTAAGTACAGGGAGTTAACATGCAAACAGACAAGTTTCTACGCCTTAAAGCAGTCGGTACTAGGAGTTCACCCAGGTAGTAGCGACGACGATCAGGTGAAGACTGGATGAAGAGCGGAGTAGATATACTGGTGGTGATGTGATGGCAGGCAGGTGTGGAAGGGGGAGCGAGAGCAGGCTGGCAGGTGTGGAGAATGAGCCGGTGATTGTACACAGGAAGCAGGTGTGGGCGGTCAGCTGGCATTGGAGATGAGGGAGAGGGAAAAAACAAAAACAACAAACAGCAGGCAGAGAAGCGGGAACAAAAGGCAGAAAGAAAAAACCAAAACACAAAATCAAATAAAAGGACAGACTCACGGTCAGCCGGGCCCCACCACAACAAAAACGTGTTGTTTATGCAACTTTATGAGACCGTCGGGCCCGAGGACAGCTGCTGAATAATCAATACACCACATTAGTCTGGCTGTTTTGGTCTGTTTTTAAGTTCCATAAACTGTTATTAAACTACAAGAGACTATTTTCTTAGAAAAAGAAAACATCAGATTCAAGAAAAAATCTGATTCATTTTTGTATTAAAGTTCCCATTTTCTTAATTTCTCTACATTTTACTGCTGAATCTTTACTGTAATGCTTTTCTGTCTGGAAAAAAAGGTTGTAAACAAATTCATGACATAAAAAGGGAAATTATGACACAGCATGTCATATATTTGTGACATTATGACTTACTATCTCGCCAGAATTTTACATAGTATGTCAGTATTAAGTGAAAAGACTAAAAATAAAATAATGCAAAAATTTTAATGTGTTGTTGGTTAAAGTTGCAGCTTTTGGGGTCAAAATCTTGGTTTGTTTGGCAAATTAGGAAGAAGAAACAGACAACTGTTCCCAATGTTCTTTCTGTGTTTTGTAGTTTGCATAAAAAACATTTCCTTCCATCCAGAGATTTGATATTCTATTTGATATCAACAAATATTTGTTTAAAAGCAAAAGTGAAACTCAGCCTATTTAAATGGGACTTAAAAGATGATGGTGCTTCCTCAAACACCTGAACATCTCCTCTACACTGATCTCCACACTGTATTCTTGACTCAAAGCGACAAATTTACACAGACAATGTTTTAGAAGCGTTTTTACGACAGAGATGACCAAACTGCACCTGAAGACTTTGAGGTAATAGGGCCCTAATTTAAGTGAAGCGCTTGGCTCAGGTGTGTTTAGGGCGTCTCCAAATCCACTTTTGCTAATTTGACGTCAGAAAAAGGGTCCATGCGCCGGGTGCATGGTCCAAAAGGGTTGAACTTAGTGTCTTCATTAATTCATAGGTGTGTTTTGGGCGTAACACGCAATCAACCAATCAGAGGTCATCTTCCATTCCCTTTAAAAGACAGGCGCGTTTGTACCTTGGCGCGTTGTTGTTATGATGGAGGATTTGCACCCTAATATTTTTATATGTTATCCTTTGCAGGTGTGTGCTGCTGTGCTACCCTGTGTGTGCGTAACACGCATAGTGTGCGCACTGTGCTGTTAAAATAACAATGAAATGCTGCGTTACTGACTGTAGACCAGGTTTATGTTGATCAATGGCGCAATCACTTTCCGTTGCTGCAAGATAGAAATACGACCAGAATGCACCTGAACACATCTCCCAAGACCAGCACGCCCAATGGCACACAGATGGGCACAGGTGCATTTGCTATTTAAACGATGTGGGCACTGGAAGGGAAATTGACAACTGCGTCGGTCCTAAACTAGCACAGACGTTTGCATCGTGTCCATCATGGACAACACCTCGCACCCCCTACATGACACTGTGGGGTCCCTGAGCAGCTCCTTCAGCAGCAGACTGATACACCCACGGTTGAAGAAGGAGAGGTACCGCAGGTCTCTCACGGCGCTGCAGACTCTACAACACCTGCTCTACCTGATAGTGTTGTAGTTTCTGTTCCTGTTTTCTCCCAACATCACACACTTCTGTTTATCTTTAATATCGGTATATAATTTTTATTACAAGTACTTACTTTTCAATATTTATGGTCTCCAGGTTAATATAATTTAAATTATGCTACCGACTCTTGCTTCTTTGCTCTAATACACATTCAACTTAATTTTTAACGTCACTACACCGCAATATTGTTTCTTTATCAGGTCAACCGCACTTTAAAATTCCTTGTTTGACGGCATTTTACTTACTCAGTCTACCATATTCTACTGTCTATGCTTCCGTATTTCTTGCCGTATTTCTTTCGTGCTACTTGTTAGGCTGTGTGTTATTGTTTTTTGCTGTTATTGAAAAATGCTGCTACTGTAACGACAAAATATCCCCGTCGTGGGATGAATAAAGTATAATCTAATCTATCTAATCTAATCAGGCTTTGGTCTGTGCTGGGTGCAAGATGGGGTCCTTGCTAGTGTACCGCACTGTACGGTATACTAGCGCACCAATGTGAAGTCAAAATGACGTAGTTCTCGCTGGCGCGCCAGGATTTATAGCACCAATTTATTTTTTTCAACGCCGCACGACAGAGCGGAAACAGGAAGCCTGAACGAGCTCGAGGGTAACCGGAGGCCAGGACTCTCGGAGTGACTGCAAGTCTCTCTTGTGAACTTACTGGGTTAAGATGAGTTATTTTATTGTTTATTTATTTTATTGTGTGCACTGGCTTGTAATGTGTGCAATACTCAACTGCTACTATTATTATTATTATTTCTTTTCACCATTGCAACACCTTAATTATGTTATTTATGTAAATACTGTATCATAATATACCTCTAACTATGTAAATATCCACACTCCTTAAATTTCTTTATTTCTTTATTTATAATTCTTATATTTCTAATATCTGAGCAATTGTAACACAGAGTTTCCCTTCGGGGATCAATAAAGTATTTCTGATTTCTGATTTCTGATTTTATGATGAATGAGAGGCTTGATCTGGCAAAGTAGGTCATCCAATCAAATCGAAGCATGGACGGCAATGCTGCTGCAACGAATTTCTAATAAGGGAAGAACTTCCACTCTGCTTCTGCTTCTGAAGTGGTTGCAGTTCCACCAGAATTGCACTTGGGGCGCTCACAGGCCAGAGCAGAATGAACGGGACTCCATAAAGCTATGCCCCTCAAAATCAACTTATGGGCTAGTAATTTGAATTTTCTGCATTTGAAAGGGGAGCAACACCCAGCTACCCAGCAGCCTGGAGGACCGAAACATACTCCAGTGTTCCAGCAACTTATTCTGTGAGCTTTTAAAAGAAATTTGTGACGAAGCCCAATTAATAGACAAGATGTTCTGCAGGCCATCAAACAACATAATGTTGGTAAAAGCCCCGGCCCTGATGGTCTGTCTGCAGAGTTTTATCAGTTAAATATCAATGTAATAAATGTCCTTACAGAGATGTATAATGAAGGACTGAACAGAGGCTGTATGGGGAAATCATTTTATCAGGGTGTAATGTGCTTATTGTATAAAAAAAAGATGATAAAAAAATGACTGTGAGGTCAAGCAGTTAAGCAAGAGAAGTCACAAGAGAAATTCAAAAGTAAGGGTTTTTATTTCCCAAAAATTGTTACAACAAAATGAAAATAAAGTTTTGGGCCCTTAAAAGAGGTCAAATAAACAGACAGCAACTAAGGCTCTGAACATAAAGATTCAAGAAAAAAAGAAAAAAGAAACAAAGGAGACTTATATATTGGCTGATCAGACCAATTCAAACACACAGGGGGAGACTAACAATAACTACGGACTAACTGCAGAAACACAAATGATGCCAAACCTACCTAAAAATGTATTCCACATAAAATACACTTTTACTTATCTTAACTCAACAAAAATTACTCTATATAAATCTAAACCCCAGAATACCTACAGAGAGAATAAAGCTACTCCACCCCCGGACATATCAAGCAGTGGTAATGTCCAATTAGGCCACCTCCTCTATAAAGCTGCTCCTTCTCCAAGCACCACCCCTTTAAGCTAGCGGACCCGGATCCCTTTAATAATTACTGATTATAAAATACTAGCCAAAGTTATTATGAATAGATTAAATAATATATTAGATGAACTTATAGAGAGAGCAAACGTGTGCCATAAAAGGCCATTTAATGTGGGATAACCTCTGCACACTGAAAAATTATACATAAACCGGGTAAAAAAGACTTCTATATAATCGGGCTGGACTAAAAAAAAAGCCTTTGGTTGTGTCTCTAGAGACTAGTTATGGGCGGTAATGAGGCATCATGGCTTCCCAAAAACTTTTATTCATTTAATCAAATGTCTGTATGTTAAATCTAGTGTTTGTATAAATGTAAACGGTGTTTTAACGGAGCCCTTTAATGTGGAGAGGGGGGTGGAACGGGTCTCCCTGAGCGCTGCCTTATACATCCTGGCCATCAGCTGCAAGCAAGTGCTCACTGAGCTGAGAAGAAGATCTTGAGAAGAAAATCAGCTCCTTCCTTGGGACGTTCTTAACTTGTAACATTTTGCACTTTAGAACATGCACTTTAGGCCACTACTTCACTTTATGGTCATGTTTGCTGTCTTTTGTGGGGTTTTTTTTCGCTCTCTAATGTATGCCAATTGTCAATAACCTGTATTTTGTAAAACTTTAATGAAGCACTTAAAAAACAAAACAAATAAGTGATCACACCTCTTTCAACAGAAGGCCATAAGGACGGATGGCCTTTCTGACTATCTCTTTTTCCTCTTCCAGTGATGTTCTTTCGTCAATGGGAACCAGCCAGAAATCTTTTCTATTACAAATCAACCGCTCCTCGGGGTTGATGCGATTCTGCATAATCACCTTGTACTTCTTTTTTGTGCTGTTGGCGGTGAATTCGACGGCGTATTTTTGTGCTATGTCGATGTTTGGAGTAGAATAAATCCCCAGGCCATAATGTTTACCGGGGCCTTTCTGTTAAATAAAAGTATAAATTAGAATTTATTAACTTTCATCAATATTTTGTCACAGATTATATTTAGAAAACTACGAGGTTTATACATACATACAGTACATGTACATAAACAACATCTAGTCTAATATCACGATTACAATATAATACCGATATATTGCCCAGCTCTACATACCCAGATCCTTCCTATATACAATACACACACATATATACTGTGTATATATATTAATATATATATATACAGTTATATACACAGTGGTGTGAAAAAGTGTTTGCCCCCTTCCTCATTCCTGTTCCTTTGCATGTTTGTCACACTTAAGTGTTTCGGAACATCAACCAATTTAAACAATAGTCAGGACAACCACAGTAAACACAAAATGCAATTTGTAAATGAAGGGGTTTATTATTAAAGGTGAAAAAAACCAACCATCATGGCCCTGTGTGAAAAAGTGATTGCCCCCTAAACCTATAACTGGTTGGGCCACCCTTAGCAGCAACAACGGCAACCAAGCGTTTGCGATAACGTGCAATGAGGCTTTTACAGCGTCCTGAGGAATTTTGGCCCACTCATCTTTGCAGAATTGTCCTAATTCAGTTACATTCGAGGGTTTGAGCATGAACGGCCTTTTTAAGGTCGTACCACAACATCTCAATAGATTCAGGTCAGGACTTTGGCTAGGCCCTCCAAAGTCTTAATTTTGTTTTTCTCACCATTCGGTGGTGGACTTGCTGGTGTGTTTAGGATCATTGTCCTGCTGCAGAACCCAAGTTCGTTTCAGCTTGAGTACACAACAGATGGGCGGACATTCTCCTTCAGGGTCTCTTGGTAGACAGCAGAATTCATAGTTCCTTTTATCACGGCAAGTCTTCCAGGTCCTGAAGCAGCAAAACAGCCCCAGACCATCACACTACCCCACCAATTTTTACTGTTGGTATAATGTTCTTTTTATGAAATGCGTGTTCTTCTACGCCAGATATACTTGGACACACACCTTCCAAAGAGTTCCACTTTTGTCTCATCGGTCCACAGAATGTTGTCCCAAAAGTCTTGGGGATCATCAAGATGTGTTGTGGAGAAAGGAGACGAGCTTTGATGTTATTTTTGCTCAGCATGGTTTTCTCCTTGGAACTCTGCCATGCGCCATTTTTGCCCAGTCTTTTCCTGATGGTGGAGGCATGAACCGCGACCTTAACTGAGGCAGTGAGGCCTCAGTTCTTTGGACGTTGTTGTGGGGTCTTTTGTGACCTCTTGGATGACTCGTCGCTGCGCTCTTGGGGTAATTTTGGGCGGCCGGCCACTCCTGGGAAGGTTCACCACTGTTCCATATCTTCGCCATTTGTGGATAATGGCTCTCACTGTGGTTCGCTGGATTCCCAAGCTTTGAAATGGCTTTTAACCTTTCCAGACTGATAGATCTCAATTACTTTCTTTCTCAATTGTTCCTGAATTTCTTGGGTCTCGGCATGATGTGTAGCTTTTAAGGATCTTCTGGTGGATCTACTGTGTCAAGCAGCTCCTATTTAAGTGATGCCTTGATTGTGAACAGGTGTGGCAATAATCAGGCCTGGGTTGGGCTAGAGAAATTGAACCAGGTGTGGACACCACAGTTATAGGATGTTTTAACAAGGGGGGCAATCACTTTTCACACAGGGCCATGATGGTGGATTTTTTTTCACCTTTATATAACACCTTCATTTACAAATTGCATTTGTGTTTACTTGTGTTGTCCTTGACTATTGTTTAAATTGGTTTGATGTTCCGAAACACTTAAGTGTGACAAACATGCAAAGGAACAGGAAAGAGGAGGGGGCAAACACTTTTTCACACCACTGTATATACAGTGTATGTACATACAGTATGTATACATATACAGTATTTATATAAATATATACAGTATATTAATACATGTATATATATATACATATTGTATATATATATATATATATATATATATATATATATATATATATATATACACATATATAGTATATATACCTTGTAGTTTTCTCCGATGATGGCTTCCACAAATTGCTCCTGTGTCCCATGGTAGGACACAGGCCACTCCCCCGACACTGACTGGGTGCTGCGGAATTGGTTTCCCAGCCAGGCGTTGTCACCAAACTCATCCAGAACCTGAGACAAATACAAACAATCATAAATATTTAAATATGCAACCACTGTCCTAGGAACCACATCCAACAGGAAGTCAGTATTTGCAGGGCTGTTAAAGTAGGCTGTGATTAAAATTAAACTAAAATATTATACCACTTTGAAATGTCTTTATATGAAATGTCTGTTATTACAGGAAATGTCTTTTTACCAGTTTTTTTGTGCCATAAGTTAAAGGCCTCATAAAGGCCACTGGGTCAGAGGAAGTTCACAGGTTTAGAATAAATGACAGTGTTGTTTAACTGTCTAGAAATGCTAAATAGAGAAAAACCTTGATTATTCAAAAGTCAAACAAAAAGGAAATCATATCCACCTTGAGGGCAAAACGCTGCCAACCACACGGGCGTTTGTACTTCTCCCCACCTCTGAAATATACTCTAGTGTCGTTCAACTTAGTGAAGTCATAGTCGAAACGTGGGTCAAGGTGACTCTTGGACCAGTTGTAATTGGGCTGGAGGCCTAAACGTCCATCACCACGTTTACGGATGTCATTTGGCAGGCTGAAGTCAGACTCCCAGTCTGGATTTGCTCCTGCGACATGTTGGTTCCTGTACACGGTAGACAGAAGCAGAGATGCAATTTCAAAGCACATTAATGGTCTTTTCATATCATCCTGCACATCTGCTGCATTCTGGGCCATCGCTGTCAGGCATTTACTTTTTTTTCATAAATCAATTCTATTGGTCAATCTTTACATCTGTCATTTGTATACAAATGTTTCAACAGAGACAATGAGTCTACCTGCTGTAAATCGTTCTGTGACTTCACGGGAAAAACGGACCCAGGCAGAGGCATTAGGGACCGGGGAATGGACCACCGGAAGAAAAGAGGGGAGGGACCTGTCTTTTTATTCCTCATTGGGGGAGGGTGACCCAAGGTTTGTATTCATGAAAAAAGGCAGAATTTTAAAAGTGGCTTGTTCGGTGCATATTTTCCCATGAAGCTCTGAGTCTTGGTCCCCCATCCCTAGCAGATGGGTCTGACCCATACACAGAGTTTGCTGGGGGGCAGGGGGGGCTGAAATGGGTAATTGCATTGTTTAAAAAAATGAGTGGCATAATTACCTCTGGCATGACCAGATATTTTATAAATATTTTAAATAATACAAAACAACTAAATGGTGATAGGTAATAAATATCATTTCATGTACTGCTTTAGTAAAAATATATTACCAGGCTGACGATGGGTGCAGCAGGACACACAAAACGAAAATTACTATTGCACTAGTCTGGACATCTTGCAGTGCCAATGTTGCAATAAAGGTTGCCTAAATGCTATATAAGCATATGCAATTGGACTTTTGTACGTTTTATTCCACTTTAAATATTGACATATATGTTTATTTAGCACGTTTGTGCTCGTGCTGTG
>NC_045740.1:17265717-17267604 GCF_008692095.1 Etheostoma spectabile
GGTACAAGAGTGTATGGCTGCAGTCTGGAGACCTCCTGTCTCATGTCCTCCCGGCTAGTGCCGTCCCCGACTTTTCATAATAAAGGTTTGTGTCTTGTCCACTATGTCTTTGTACTTGTGTTTTTGGATGTTTTTTAACTAAACAGTACAAGAGCTTCAACATTTCAAAATAAAAGCCTGTGTCTGGTCCACTATGTCTGTGCTGAATGTATTATTACCCAGTGTGTTTGGTTGAATGGTCTCACTATATTTTAATTTATTTATTTATTTCATGTGAAAACTACTTTACTAGAGAATAAACTTAGTATTTGAAATAATGCAGTAAAGCAGAGAGTGTCCATTTAGTTGCCATACTTAGTGTGTTTCCACACAAATATCTACTGGAATTGCCACAATAACAGTCGAGTGTGATCCATAAGATGAGAAAGCAGAGGTTAAAGCATGTATGTTATGGCTGGGTATTTGTACATCTTTGCCAAGCGTATACTAGTAGAGAAGGCATCAATAAAAAGATGTGGAGGGTCCTGCTTCTTATCCCAATCATTTTAGAGGGTCAAAGAAAATGAATTGGCAAAGGGAAGGTGAAGTCTATTTTGACTAAAAGTCCCATAACTCCTCTGGTTAAATAAGTAACGACCTTAATTAAAACTATATAAAAATAGCATTCCTTCACTGTCAGTCTAGTTTGCTGCATGTGCTTCACAATAAAAAACCCACATTATTTGAAAGGTGAATGTTTTTTAATGTGGATAAGATCATGCATTCATCTTTTCCTGTAAATTCCTTGTAATTTGAATCCTGCACAGGGAAAGCAGTAACAATGAACCCTGCTTTATAGAGATGGAATTACTGAATGAAGGAATGCTGACCAGTATCAAAAACTAAGTTTAAAATAATAATAATAAAAAAAATCAATTCTATACTATATTTTAGCAGTCCACATAACCTGCTCTACACTATAAAGCAGTAGCGTCACCTTGATGTCCTCTTGCATTGCCAGACTGTCTGGTTAGTCCAGACAGCATACCGGGATGGGAGAAAAAACGTGCTCTGGTTTATTGGCATTTCTATTAACCAATCACAATCATTTTGGGTGGAGCAACAACACAAAATAGCCTTGGGAAGGAACTTGATTTGGTGGGAAACGTATACGTTAAAAAGTCGTTTTAGTCGTACAACAGAAAACTCGGATTGGACAGATAGTCTAGCTAGCTGTCTGGATTTACCCTGCAGAGATCTGAGGACCAGGGAACCATAGTCCTCAGATTGGACAGATAGTCTAGCTAGCTGTCTGGATTTACCCTGCAGAGATCTGAGGACCAGGTAACCATAGTCCTCATAAGTCCACTGGACTTTGAAATGCCAACACAAAGGAAGTGGAAGGTAACAAAAATCTGGTTGAAAAAAAGGGAATACGGCAGAAGGTCTTGGATTTAGACTACCTTAATGACCAAAGTGACAAGTAGCAAAGGGCAGCATCCAGTTATAAGCACTTCTGTCTTATTTGTGTCTCCCAAAATCCGACATACACACAGTCTTTGTGTAATGCGTTGTTAACAACTTGTATTGCTCACAAAGGTTAACCTGGAGGTAATGGAATAGCCAACACCATGACACCATTCACAGAAATAAGGAAATTAACCTACTTCTCTAAATAACATCACAGAGTACAGTCTAGACCTGCTCTTTTATGAAAGGCACTGTGAGATAACTGTTGAAATTGAAATTGATTTGAACTTCTTCCTAGATTATGGCGGGGAGGGGAAATTACGTAGGCCAGATGTGTGACGAGTTGAATGTTGTTTTTAGCAACGTCATTGCAGATACCTGTAATTATTAATAATATTGACATATATGTTTATTTAGCACGTTTGTGCTCGTGCTGTG
>NC_045740.1:17267614-17269160 GCF_008692095.1 Etheostoma spectabile
GGTACAAGAGTGTATGGCTGCAGTCTGGAGACCTCCTGTCTCATGTTAATACCTTAATAATTAATACACATATCTCTGTTGTTTTGACTAGTTAGTATTTGTTTTGACAGTTACGTTACAGATATCTTGAATGGCAATTCAAACAATCCAAAATGTAATTACAACTATAGTCAGAAAGACGTTGATATCTACAATGTTAATTCTGGATAGTCAAACTTAGCTTTTAAATGTTTAAAGTACTTGCCATACACATGTAAGACCATTTTTGTTTAACATTGAAACAGCTGAGAAATCGCTTTCGCCAAACTCACCAGACTATTATTGGGATTTGCGATTTTTTTTAACCTGTTTTTAAACTCAACCTCTCTTGGGTTACACCAAAAAAAAGAATTCCTATCTACAGCATAAAGCCGAAACCCAATTGCAAATCGTTAACAAACACTAGGCTAATACTCAGCATAGATGTGAACAAAGAAGACATTTGCAATAGTTACCTGCTTCTACGACCACACAGCGCTAAAGGGATGAAGTCATGGATGGTCACCTCTTTCATGGACCTTCCTCCAGAAGCGTCACATTCCAGTCCATCTTCTGGTCTTTCAACTCCGGCATGGCAGAGCACGTTTAAAGCTTCAAGTACAACTTCTGTCTGGATCATCTTGCAGATGTCTTTAAAGGTTCTGGCTGCTTGGCTCGCTTCTTCCAGCTAAAAATACAGTCTGAATGTTGAACTCGGCTCACTTTTATAATGCCTCAATTTTAGATCCTCTTTGAAACAGAGGGAGTTTCCAGAGGGTTTTCTTTCTTAAAGTGAAACCTAAAAGATGCTACAGAGTTCTGACTGCGTCCGTCCTGTTCTCTAAGTAAAAGTTAAAGTTATCAATCCACCTAGATACTTGTTCCTTTTGAACAACTAAATAAAGATGTCACGCCTTACACATGAATGCTAAATAAAACTAGAAAATGCATTTCCTGCAGAAAATGCGTGGGAATGCTGAATAGCTGAATTGCTAAAGGTAACCTGGTTGAATAGCTTAAATCAGTAAAAGGTTGTAAGAATAGTTGTATCATGTTTGTACTTAAGTTGAATAACACCACTAATGTAAAAAAGGTGGAAAAATTAAAAAAGAAATGTAAATGCTAAAGCTAAACTGGTGAAAAAGCAAGTAGGCCTTTGTAAACGTATTGATATAAATTTCATGTGGATAAACTTAAAAATGTGGGCATATCAGTGATTTAAAAAAAGAGCTTCGCTCTGCGTTTTGCTCAGAAATGTGGACGATGTTTAACATGGCTGTGAATGGAGATAGATTTGGAAGTCTTGTCATTTGAAAGCTCGCTGAGCAAAAAGTATAATTAATATCGCATAAATGAGTACATTGGCTGAAACTAGACAAGAATGTCTACGTTTTGATGTATAAATTGTCCATGAAAAGTTAGAGTTGTTGGCGTGGGAGCAAGTTATAGAGAACAAAGTAAGATAATTTTTTTGAAGCGCTTCACTCTAGTGACATCACCACACTCTACTTCACGCAATACACACTCA
>NC_045740.1:17269170-17269291 GCF_008692095.1 Etheostoma spectabile
AGAAAAATCCTAAAATGTACACTATTCTTAAACTGCTTTTTCACAAAAACTGCAAAATATATCAATCAAAAAAGCCAAAATAGCTGAATATTTTGTGAACGTTTTAAAGTTTGAACCACGT
>NC_045740.1:17269301-17269925 GCF_008692095.1 Etheostoma spectabile
TGAAAGTATGAAGGCGCTGAAAATTTTGGGAGCAGAAGAAGATTTCAAAGATATGAAGCTTGCTCTCATTGTCTTTAACGTTAAATTAAAATGTTTAAAAGCTTAATATTTGAAAAAGTATAAATAGTAGAAAAATAGTTGAAGTCCCATCATCTGCTGAAAGAGCTGACAATTGTAAAAGTTGAACGGTTTAAATAGCTGAAAGTATGCAGAAGTTACAGAGAGCCAAAAAAGAAGGCCTTTGTGAACGTACCGAAATAAAATTCATGTGGATAAACTTAAAAATGAAAGTATGCAGAAGTTACAGAGAGCCAAAAAACGTACGGAATAAGGAAGAATAATAAAGAACCGAATAACAACAGTTGGAATGCTGTTGAACAGCATTCCTGTTCCACAGTATTCCAACCATTGTCACATGTCGGATTCAAACTCTCAACCTCTGCCTCGAGAATTTAACCCTAACAAACAACTTTAGATTTGAGATTCAGTACAGAGCGATAGCAGAAGGTGCATGTGTTTATTTATTTTTTGTTTTATCATCTTATATTCCTAAGAATTGAAGTTCATGTCCAGTTTCCCCTGCCTTTTATTGATTAGGACTGGCTTGTGATAGTGTTTAAAGTA
>NC_045740.1:17269935-17270209 GCF_008692095.1 Etheostoma spectabile
TCAGTTTAAAAATATATATATAATTTAAGCTCTTGTAAAAAAAGTTATGCTTACATTGGGGCTCATGTAAGAAACTTTTGTGTTTATACTAAACTAGTCATCTTACAGTGAGGCGAGCGTTTCAAGTCACCAAACCACCTTACTCACACAAACATGTTCATAAAGAGCCCACTTGAGGGTGTGTTGCATACACAACACAACGTAAGAGAAAATGTTGTGGGCATGTCTGTCATCATTCCACCTACCGTTAAACGCCTCTTTTCCAGAGAATCGC
>NC_045740.1:17270219-17271380 GCF_008692095.1 Etheostoma spectabile
GTGACCACTGTTCTGAGTAAAAGTTAAAGTTACCAAACCACATACCTGTTAGTTTGCACAACTAAATAAAGATGTCACGCCTCACACATGAATGCTAAATAAAATGACAAAATCTGATTTTAAACCCGAGTGATGACAGAACTGCACCTGAAAACTTTATCCGTATTTCTCAAAGTGACATTTAGCCCCTGTAAACACGCTCTATTTTGAAAAGCCCGTGGCTGTGTTATGTCTTTAAAGCATGAACTTCTAGTAGTCTGTGCAAAACTAATATATTGGAATGTAATGATGTCTCATTTGCATGTATAGATTATGTACAATTGTTTGAATAGTTAAACCAGATTTTATTTTGTAAAAGTGAAGATAGTTTTGTAGGAATGTCTTTATCTGATGAAAACATGTTGAGCTAGAGAAAGTTAGGATAGGTGACTCAAGGTCAAGATGTCTAAAGTGGTTCAGTTGCCTAGCAATGAAGTAGAAGTTGTAAAGGCCTTGCACGATATTGCGGTTGGAAACGGGATGCCTCGATCTGCTGCAGCTGATAGGAGCGGCGTGCACTGTTGCAAGGAGGAACCTGAAGAGAATAAGACAGAAGAGCAGAGATAGGTCCGGCGTCAGACTCTGGAAAGTCTTCGTTGGCGTTAGGGTGAGCTAGTCTTGGAAGGGATTCTGATCCTTATGCATAAGCTTGAACTATTTGCAATTTATCTGCAAGCCGGCCAAATAATAGTAACGTTACGTTTTGAGTGGATGGCGAGCGCAAGACGCTGAAATGGATGCCGAGAAGATTCTGAACTGAAAGTTTCCTTCTTTTTTTTTTTAAAGTTGCAACATGTTCCATTGACGAGACCAAAGTGATCTGTGTGTTTTGTCGTTGTGAACTGAGCGATCATCGCAGACAGTCTGAAATACCACTTGATGGCCAAGCACGCAGCTGATGCCAATTCTCTCTCCCAAAATTATTATTTTGTTTGGCAGCATTAATTATAAAATATATCCTGTACATACAAATAAAAGAAGCAACTCATTCATTCATGTCAACATTCAACAGATTGACAGCAGCAGAGACTCACCCGTATATTTTTGTCCAGTTTGTTCTCTACATTAAAATCATTGAAAAAGTAGTCTTTCAACAACTCAACCATTTCTTGTCACTAAGCA
>NC_045740.1:17271405-17294238 GCF_008692095.1 Etheostoma spectabile
TTCATCACCTGGGTGGCATGTGTGGAATATGGATTTATAGTCGTGAACGGTGTGTCCTGAAGCTCCGATTAAGTATGATGTCACTTGATTGGAATTGGTGGAAAGCCAGGTATAAGGGAGAATCAACAGGGATGTTGGGGTGAAGGGGGGGGTCCACAACTCTGATGATGGGTACACCTAAAGCATTCGTAACACCAAAAGCAAACAGAGCGGGACATGACAACATACACAAACAAAAACACCACCTCACCACACCAAAACAGGCTGCTGTGGTGGGAGGATCTCACAGAGCACGCACTGGTTTTTCCGACTGGCCTACAAGGCTAGCGGAGATACTTACCGGGCCCTGAAGTAACTGGTGCGACAAACGTGAGTCGTCAACCGGCAAACTTGAGGGAATTGCCACCGAGGAACCTCGTCAGATAAAGCGGGCACATGCAGATCGGGTAAGTGGGTGAAACAATTTTTAATTGTTAGTAGCTGTGTTTGTTTTTTTTGCAAGGAGGACAAAAAGTAGCCTAATAGTTGGGGAAATAGATTTGAGTTTCTATAATGGCCGCAAGACTTAAAAACGACGGAAAAACTCTCTTGGCTTGTGAATTGAGGATATAGCTGTATTTTAAATGTTTTTTTTTACTTTTTATTTATACTTATATTTTATTTATTATTTAAATATATACGATATTTATATATTGAATTAAATATAATTGTTGTTCATTTATTAATAAATTGGGATTTTTGTAATTTTAATTTTAATTTTAACTTTTTTGAGGGAGAATGAACGTTATTATGCTGTGGGGGCTTGATACTCTGTATCGCAAAGGATATGTGGCGTCCAAGCGGGGTGATAAATGTCTACCAGCAGGTCTCGGGGTCCCTCATGTAGCCTTAGACTAGGGCGACTGTTAGCACTGGGAAACCGAAAATGCAGGGTCGCGGATCTGGGAACGGCTGGCACCCCACAGAGATATCAGTCCAGCAGTTCGTAAACACATATTGTCGCTTCCCTGTCTGCTTACCGGGTCTTTGTCTTCGCCCCTCACGTTCGCCTCTAACCACCTTGAGTATTACTGTCTCTGCAATCTGGACATGAGCAGCTCCTATCTTTCGGGGGTCGAAGCCAATCCTTTCTAAGTCTGCCTGCTTCCTGTCGGATTTCAACTCGGGTACCTGAAGCCAAACAGCAAGGTTGAGAAGGTTAAAGTCTGGATTGGCCTTTTAGGGTACACTTTGTTGTTGGGTTCCAAGAGTAAAAATGTAATAAAGTAAAAACAAACGTTGTCCTGGCAGCCAAGTGGAGATCAGGTATTGTTCTGCTATCTTAGCGACAATGAAAGCAGTAAGGTTTCCTTTGGTTCTCTCATGAGCTTTTAACATCAGTCTGAAAGAATCTGTACGCCAACTGTGTAGATAAGGAACCGATGGATACGTTTCTGACGAGTTTTTAGACGTTAATCTTACAAATGCTTAGAAAAGGAAATCCACTAAATGCAAGACAACTGATCCATGGCAGACACAAGCAACTTTAGTGAGTTTTAAATCCTTTTCAATCAATGTTAAAAAAGTACTTTCAAACGCGAGAAGTAAGTCTCCTCCGGCGCCAGGGGAATTGTTGTAATGAATATTAGACAAAAAACCTGGGGGTTCAGCACTAAAATAGTGAGTTAGCTGGGTGGAGACAAAGTAAAAATAACACAGGGGGTACAAATAGGATGTACTACATTAAAGTCATAGAAGAGTACATTCGCAAAATAGGTGATTGAAAGTGATGTTGAAAACATGCAGCTGGACTCAGACAGAAGAGAAACATGCTGAATCTGGCTCTCATCACAATGCCACAAAGCACCCTCGCAAGCACCCTCTACCTGTAACACAATAATCAACCAAAATATCTGTGGATTTCAGATTGTAGGACCAACAAAAACACACAAAAATGAACAAAAACCCCAATGTGGGGACGAGGGATTAGGAGAATGTCAACATTTTGATGCTAGAAAAGACCTTATATCTATTATGGAGAGATAATGCATCACAGTCTGATCTCATTTAATTCATTCAGTGTCACATCACTTTACCTCCATAGTAGCTGTTTATACGACATATATTGTGACAATCAATAAAAGTGCGTGACAAAACATGAAGATCAAGGTTGATTTTACATGCGTAAGACCTGAGTAGTCAGACTTGATGATCACGCTAAATGGTCCTGAGTCACCATTCATAATAAGGAAATCAGTAGTAACCAAATTATAACTGGCCTCAAAAAACTTTATATGCAAATTGAGGTAAATTCAGCACACAAAAACTGCCCAGATTATCCTCTTTTAGTGTATTATGAACAAACGTAGCCGGCGCATCATAGATCACATGGGCTGTGGTTATCTGCACTACGTTTACTTTCAATTAAATTTTAGGTAATAATAGTTTATGAGGACACTTTAATAACAAATACTTTACTTGTAAAATAAAAGAGATGTTATTGTTATTCTTACATGTGGTTGGAAATTATTAGTGAAGATGAATGACTGTGTAAATAACCACCAGCTGTGGGTTTACTAAAGGAACAATGTTGTGTGATCTGAAAGCCGGAGGCTAAAAAATTCAGTACCTTTTGACCAGTTGTTCATGTGACAAAATGGAAGTGTGAACTTTCCTTAGCCATGAACAGCGCGTGCGGTTGCGCGCGATAGCACAAAAGAAGCGGAGCTGATGTGAATTCCTCATTCATGCTATTAAAAAGTATACTCGGCCATTGAGCCAAAGCTATAATTCGGTTAAAAACGCGACCGAAGGTTATATCCTCTCCTTCTTTTTCACACCGGGTCTCGTTTCTCTTTTTATCCTCTCCTTCCTCCAACGCTCGTGTTCCTCTTATCATATAATCCTCACCTCAAGTACCTTGCCAATCTAACACTACATTTTACTCCTCCTGCTCCTAAGTATATCTTTTCTTTCGCCAAAAATCCTGTATTCGCCTTATCAACTCGCTTCCAATCTCTCTCGCACATCTCGTCTATATATGCAATACTCCATACATCCTAGTATTTTTTTCCTCTTCTCAGGGGAAAAGAGATCAGATATGGGTAAAATAGGTAAGGATAAGTTCATATAAAAGCCCGTACCGGCATATGCTAAAGCGAAATCCATAGGCAAATGGATAAAAGGCCTTCGGGTGCTGCACAGAAGATGCTTAAGACGAAGGTATCTCTTAACCCCTTCGTTTTCTCAATGCCAAAAAAAAAAAAGTCCTGCAGCAAATGCTCAGGGCGTTTTGGCCAAGATGCAGAAAAATAACAGAATGACTCCATAGACCTTCTTACTAAACCGGGGGGGGAATCGTGAAAACCCCTAAAAAGATCGGTTTTTTCCGACCTATCTGTAGTAGAGGAAAAAAAGATAAGAAAAAGGGCTTTCTTGTCACAGAGAATAAGAATGGGAAAACCGACTCTCCCAACTGTTTCTTGCCAAGCGCGGGCCGTTACTATCAGAAGGCTCGATCCGTCTCCATATGAGAATAAGCGGGCTATAAAATAACACCGCTTTGTCTGTCCCGCATCACTTAGAAGGAGTTCCTGGGGTGACGTCAAGGGTCAAAAGGGGCTCCACTATCTCGGGCTGAATCAGCGCCTCGAAAAAAGGTGTAGAAGGGGCGTAGTGGGGGGAGAAGGAAGTCTACAAAAAAGACAAAAGAGCGGCAGGAGGGGTCGAAACTCGTTGTTGGTTCTTGCTGCCATGCTAACAAAAAAAATGTAGAAAGTTCCACGATCAGCTAATCTTCATATAACTAACGAAGAAAAAAAGGGCCTAAAAAAAGACTCATCCACTTTTGGTATCTGTCGCCGCCTTGCAGGCATAAGGCTCGTCGTCTGCGCAGGAGTGAGGTGAAGAGAAGAGGGGCTGTCACCAAAAAGAAGGGGGGAGAAAAAGTAAAAAGAAAAAAGAAAGAAAGGAGGGAAGGGAAGAAGGAACACACAAACACCCGGGAAGAAAACGACGGGAAGAGGGCGAAACGAAGAGGGCTGGGGCGGGGAAGAAAAGATGTCGTCGACAGGTACAAACATAGCATCAACTTGGGTTTAAAAATAAAGGAGGAAAAAAAAAGTACCATAGGAAAATTGCACGGGGGGGGGGGGGGGAATCATAGGAAGTACAGTGACAACTCAGGGGTTTATACGAAGAGAAAGCTCAATGAGGGAATAACTTCGCGGAACGACCAAGGCCAACAAAAAAAAGGGCAAACCACACTGTTGCGTTGGCATATAGGCTGCCAAAAAAAAGAAAATGCTTAATGTCGAGATCGTGCTTCTTCTTCGAAAAGGAAGAACGAACCGTGCAATCTCAGAGAGCGCGCAATAAGTATGTGTAGTTTTTAGCTGCACCGGCGGCGAGGAAAGAAAGATCCTGTTGTGAAAGAAGCGCGAGGAATACAAAGTCTTCGTAGAGAAGAAGAATGAGGAATAAGACGAAAATAAGAAAAATGAAGAGAGACTCTCTCCCAACAAATTTTTCTTGCTGCGCAAAAAAAGAGGGAGGGAGAAGGGGGGGCAACATGACCTTAGGGTAGGCTCGTCATACGATCCAATTGATGAAGGGGGGGGGAGAGGGGCTGTATACCCACTAAAAAAATGCAGATACCGTCCTGCATCAACTTGGATATAATGAAGGCGCTGGTAACGAGGGTCCGGGGAAGAGGAGTAAAAAGGGCTCATAGATATCAACTTCCGTCTGTCAGAGCTCAAGGTGGGTAGACACGGTCAGCAATTATCTGCAAAAGACAAACAAACTGCCGTACAAGGACCACACTAGGTGGTTCATTTCCTGCCTTGACTGTATGGTGGTAGGGAGAGTCTCTTCGTCTTCAAAGAGGAATAGGTGACGGTGGTCCTCAACCGTCCTTTTTTTAAGCATGCCTCCGTGAGTTGTATGTAACGGTGCTACAGGGTCAAGAATCCAATGTCAGAAGAAAAACAGGGGGCAAGCGAACAAGAAAAGGAAAAAAACGTGAGGACTCTCTACACCCTTATTTTCTTTGCTGTGTACCTTAATTGCTGAGGGGGAATCGTTCATCTACCGATGCTAGAAGGGGAGGAAAGGCAATATAATCACCGGGGGGGGGGGCATAAAAAAAATTGTCCCGTCCAGTGGTGCATCACTTGGTTGGAAGGGGTCTCGTGACGCAGGGACAGGGGCTCATAGATATCCGGGTCGGTCAACCTAACAAAAGGATGGTATCAAGGCGCATGTCTGACACAAGACAAAGACCTCAACCCCTTTTGATTCGGGTTCGCATCGCAGGGGGGCTTGTAGGGTCAGAATGAACTACTTCGTCGTCAGGGATGAGCGTGGCTCCCACCACTAAAAAATTGTCCTTACCGGCCTTAACGTCCTGGTCAGAAGTTAGTTAAAAGTCTCCTTGATGGTCTCTCACGCCCTGAAGTCGTACAGGCTCTCCCAGATGGGAGGACGTTGATTTTCAAGCGTGGCAAATGTTCTCACCTTATCCTCAATCCCTGCCAACGGTTGGTAGAGGCTCATCGTCTTCAAGATGGTGAGGATGAAGAACAGCATCTCACCCTCTTGTTATCCAATTCTGCTACTTGTTTATAGAAACTCGTCGTCTCCAAATAGTGGGGACTCTTATCCGTTCTTTTTGCTGCCATGTTGGAGAATAAGGCTGGTTTGAGACTTCCGAGGATTACAGACAACAAAGGCTCTCACCCCTTTGCCTGTGCTCCCTTCGTGATGATGGGAGGGGTTAATGGTTCCTACAAAGAACAGAGGTCCACATCCCTCTGTCTAGTTGCCTGGTGTTAGAGGGCTGCTTTTTTGCGCACACTGGGCGGACAGGGGCTCTCACCCTTTGCCTGTGCTCTTCGTGAGGTAGGTATTGGTTCGCTACAAAGAACAGAGACTCACATCCCCTCGTTCTTTGGGGGTGGCCTTGGGAGAGGGGGCTTGTGTTTCTGCTAAGACAAGAATGCCTCACCCCTTTGCCTGGGATTCCTTCGTGATGGATGTGAAGTATGGGGTTGGGGTGTTGCGCGAAAAACGAGAAAGATCGTCGAGAGGAGTCCATCGGCTTGTGGGTGCGTGTTGCGTGGTGGGTGCCGGGGGCGGAATTTTACAGGGCGGCTTTGTGCACAATGCATTGGCTCATCACTCCGTTTGCGCACATGTGCACCTTCTTGTGGTAGGTTTGTTGTCCTACCAAGAACAGGTGCTCCCATCCTTTGGTTTCAAGTGACTGCCCGGGTGTGAGGGGAGGTCATTGCTTTTGACAAGGAACAAAGGCCTCACGCCCTTTGCCTGTCTGGCCTGTCGTGATGGTCGAGAGGGTTGGTGGCCGGCGGGGGTAACACAGCGCCAAAGGGGAAGTCAACAGTCCCTTTCAGATTCGTTCCTGCTTGGCCGCGTGTTAGAGGGCTTGTGCGATGTGGCACAAGTCATTGGGCTCTCACCCCCCTTAATGCTGCGAGGGTAGATCTTCAAGATACGAAAGTCTCCAATCACTCCTTCGGTTGGTGCTTTTTTAAGAAAGACCGGGTCCAAAAAGGAACCTAAACATGTTTGTTCAATGACTTGCTAGAGTACTGATTTTCAATGTTGTGAAAACTGATGTAAGTACAAACAAACACAGCACACACCACACACACAACACCAGGGGCACACAAACAATAATACTTCGTCCTAATCATCAACATTATTGTTTCAAGCAGCACACCTAGCAAGTGTATTTCTCAACTAACGTTCAATTTAGTTTAATAGTTATTGGTAGAAATATTTCTCTTGGTCAACATTGTTGGCACCTGTGCTTGATTACAAAAATGTACAAGTCTGCAACAACTAGCCTTCAATCCTCAAGACTTTCAGACTACAATGTGATGTACTGTTCAAATAAATCAATCCAGTATTATGTATGTTAGACACATATACAGTACATATCCATTAGACATAGTAGATCTGCAACTACTACAGTGTAGTGTTATTGAATGCATAACAACAGTATTCAATTGGTAAAATTCAAGAAAATAAATTAGAATACCTTTGGTTTTCAGTCAATACCCACAAGACTTAGGGACATATTTAGTCAACTGTTTCTGATAAATCATTAATTCACAATGTAATCCTCTGATAGCAGCTGCCGATAAATCACAAAGTATTGCAGTGCCTGCAAACCTCTTTGTCAATTTAACAAGTTCCTCGAGTGCCCGGAAACAAGCCAACGGATGCGTCAAGCTGTGTGCACATTTAAGTTTAGGCAAGACCGATGCCAACATTTGACTCGAGCCTCTATTACAGTAAAACAGTTTTGGCAAGAGGAAAATGGCATTTGCATCGTTTACCATCCTATTACGTCACATCTTTCTGTACTTATAGTTGGAACATAACTGATAAAAAAGTTATTTGTATGCAGATCAATGTGCAGAGAAGTGAATGTACTCCTTCCCCATCATAAACACAGCTCTACTAAACAGAGAAAAAGTTCAGTTAAGAGTAGATCAGCTCTGCTGTACAGTACTTACCTTTCCAAGGTCTATGGAAATGTACAGGGATCTGTCAATGGTCTGTTCTGCTTCAGTTCTCTGTTTGGTTAAATTTTGTTTTTAAATAAAAACATTGATGGACTGTACCTAAGTGCATTTCTTTAATGTGTGGTGTGTGTGTGTGTGTGTGTGTGTGTGTGTGGGGTGATGTGTGTGTGTTTTGTGGGTGTGGGTGTGTGTGGTGTGTGTGTGTGTGTGGTGTGGTTAAAATGGGCACACAACCCGAGGAGAGTTGTGGGGAGTTTGAGTATGGAGATGCCTTTGCCTTATGGCATAAAAAACAGTGTGCCAAGTTGAACACATCCTCCAAAAATGGCAAGAGAGATTTCAGCAAAAGATGAAGGTGTTTTGTAGTTCAAAATGCCTCTGTTGAAGGATTTTGTTATAAGGTCCTTGAATGGCAAACGATTCAAGAACTGAATCCGTATTTATGTACAGGGAATGTGTAAAATCAATCGACTTTTTTATGTAGCTACATAGACAACACATGCCCTTTTTTCACGACACTATACTATAGCCTGAATTTATCTAATGCCCAAGACATCCTTAATTGGATGGCATTTTGGTCACATTTAAGAGTTTTCCATTTCCTTTTCAGTAAGTCTTCAGTGTTTTGGTTGCATAACAGAATTGTTACACGGAGTTATCCATTTTAACGGTCACGTTTTTATAACTCTTTTAGATCCTAAAGCGTCTAACTAACTCTATTATTTAACAAGGATTGAAAAGCACAGTCTGACTTCTGGATTGTAACTGTAATTAAATGTAATATATCGCGTAACAAGTACCTACCTATATATACCAACTGTATTGGACCCACACAATGCCCTATTAACGGCCTGGTGACGTGTACCGTTTATAGGCATCAGATATTACAGTACTGTATAACTACTGTGCTAAATATTTAGTTAGTTTTTAATATTTATTTGAACAAAACAACAAAAAAACACAACGTAAAATAAAGATTTATATACATGCATTCCTCATACGTATATAGATTAAAATGACAATAAATAGGTAATGTACTTATTAGCACAAACCTGAAGTCATTCAAGACAGAACAAAATTGTCCCTGTTCAAGATAGTAGGAAAAGTGATAAACAACTTATCAAGTCCGACCCCCTTTCTCTACTTTTAGGCCTGTTATTAAATCTATGCTTCAGTTATATTTACACATCCTTATTTACACATCAATAGACACATATGCATGCACACACAAGCACATTAAACCTTTTTGAAAACCTTCTTCTACTTTCTATACCTCTACCTATAGCCGATTAAATAACACAGTCCCAATCCCTAGACTTGTATATAGACATGTTGTATGTAGATATATTAGAGCAATATGGATATACCTTTCTACATATATTTGGATATATATTTTCTTTGGGTCCAGGTTCATTCAGCCTTTTATTGATTGCATTTTTTTTCTTCTAAACGTACTCGAGTTAACGTGAGTGTTGCATATCATAAATCGACGGGGGTATCTAAAGCTTGTCTATCTTTGTAATTATCAAAGAGGCTTCACAGATGGCACCTAGACTCCATACACTGTCCAAACCAGGCACAGGAAAACTATTAAAGAACATTACCACGTACAACATAATGCACAACGACAAAATAAATCATAGTACAAAGACAGACAAGTACAACAATTTAAACACTACCAATTATATCGCGTTCGCCTCTTGTGAATACCTTTGATAATTTGCTTCTTTGCTTAAGCTGTATGTAGAAAAGATTGTTTTAAACAGATATAATTAAACTTATACTTTATGTATCACGTAGCTATTTCTACCTTTTTATTAGTACGTTTATGTACTGTTTCTGGATTTGTACATATGTAAAAAAAAAAATTATGCTTTGGAAGCAAACTTTAAATCGTCGCATTAAAGCATAAGCCATGGATACATAGGTGAAACTATTACTGTGATTAAAAACCCAAGAAACCCACATATGTTTTAACTGTAAGATCCGTTGTTAAGATGATTTTTGGGCTTTTGTCCAGCCTCTGATCTTTGACCAGGAGCGTTAGGGGTGAGAAAGGGACAGAGACGGTTCCGGATATAGTCCAACAGACACTCAAAACCCTTGGGCCTTGTCTCGAGGTATAACCTCGAAGTAGCGTGCTCTTATATCCGTGGAGTTACCTGGCCCAAACACTGTAACGGACTACAATGCCCCAACAAGTGTTACGTTTCCGTCACAACACGATACCAACCAAGTGGCTGCGTGCGTTTGAGCTAACGTCGCAGCGCGCAGCGATTTGAATGTTGGTGGTCTGTCGCAGTTTGAATGCGGAGGCCGATTTGTGAGTTTTTCAGAGAATTTGGTTGTAGGTCGTTTGTTTATCGTTTTTAACTTCGTAAGCTGTGACTCGAAGGCCGGGTGAAATTACACGTTTTAAATTGTCACTTTAACAGTTAACCCTTTTTTTGGCTAACGTTGTAGCAGCTTTGATGAATAGCATGACACGAAGTAGTGTAACGTTGCTAAGCTAAGTGATACTTTCACTGTCTTCGTCCGTTTGTCAGTCTTTCGTGGTAAAATATTGTCCGTTATGATTTTACATGTCGCTCTTATTCTGACCACAGACTCAATTACTGTTTCCCCCAGAATAGAACCGCAGCGGGATACTGCCCGAGCAAACAGCGGTAACGTTAACTTCTGTTCACACATCAGTCAGGCCATTTCTGCAGACAGTTATCACCATGTTCGTGTGTTTTAATTCAATGTTTTATCACCACGTTTTGTGTCTCTGAACAGTAGTTCTTTCTGAGCGATGAAGACGTGGTGACTCGATGTTTCTTTGTCACCTGCCAGGTAGGAAAACTCTGAAGGTTATCCAGATCCTTAACCAGTTAACTTTATTCATTTTATCTTATAACCGTAAGTAGTGACTAACGGCTTCTCCTGTTTTTTTTTTCTCTCAAATGTTTTTAAATTGTGTGTGTGTGTGTGTGTACACAACAACACACCACACACACCACCAACCACACACAACAACACAACACACACACACGGTAAAGATATATACTGTAACAATGTTATTGAAAAAAACAAAGGGGGGGCATTCAACATGAAGCTGTCAGGTTGATGCTCAATGAGTTTCCTTGTTGAGTTTTAGCTTTTCGGTTTTTCTAATCATCACTGCTGCGGCTAGATGTTTGTTTTCCTCTCAGCTGTGATGTCTCTCTCTGCAGCTCCAAAGGCGGATTGAGGATGAAGATGAGGTGTTTGCGGTCCAGTCACCCAACAAGGAAGGTGTCTCTCTGTTAACGTGGCTCTCCGCTTGAGGGTGACGTGGCGAGCGAGCTGGAGTCCCCTAAGTGGAGGAGATCAGCTGGAGCTGGTTTCAGGAAGCCCACAAAACTAGCCAACCGCTGCAGGAGAGTTAACTGAGCCAGCACACTGGAGGATGTACTGTGAATGACACCACAACTGATAGGGAGGAGTTCGTCCAGGATGCTGAGGCAAAATGGGTGTGCTCGTCAGACCGCCAGTGCACTCAGCCCCATCAAACGCCAGACCTTCTGTGTGAGGACAGTGCCATGAAGCAGCTGCCCGCCCGTGTCCAGAAGCGCATACTCAATGGAAGGCATCTCCAACATCTTCATCCACACGCCCTGCCAACACAGCTTTACTCACACGGTACGCCACTGTCAACGCAGCTTCATCCATCCGCCCACCGTCCAGACTCAGACCTCCACCCTGTGGCCGGGGTCAAGCCCCGCCCAGGAACGGGGCTGCGAGGGAAAGGCCGCAATGGGCATCGTGCTGCCGAGCAAACCTGCCTGCCCCAACAACTTCCTGTTTATCAAGGCAAGACCAGAGTGGAGAAAACTAGACTGCAACCCCGAGCAATAGGAGAGAAGTTTTTTTTTTACTTACAGTTCAGTCAGTCTGATCGCAACATTAGTCAACTAATCAACAAAATATTTGCCAACTATTTTGATAAGCATTAATTATTATATACACAGATGTGATAATGTAGTGTTTTGTTTTCCTCATCTGCTAATATCCATCTTACTGAATGTAACTAGGAAATGTAATAATTAAAGTACCTGGATTTAGTTGCCCAAAACTAAATTTATGAAGACTTTGCAAACCCCCACCAAAGCAGGACAGAGAACAGTGAAAACTAAAGCAGGGTGTTTAATTCCTCCAGTCGAAAGGTGTAATTATATTTCCACTTTGTGGTTTTTCTGTTTCTTATATGTTTTTACTCAATGTTTGAAAGCTACACTTCCTGCTGGGAAACAAACTTGACCTTTGGGAAATGTTTCTTGTGACACCTTTGTTTTGATATCACTTTTTTATTTTTTTGTTTCAGGGGTGGGGGGGGCTGTAGGCAGGGTTCCGTCCTCTTTCCTGTCCAGAAGGGTGGACTCGAGTGAGGATCTGCTCTCTGATTCAGCGAGCGTGGCATCTGACAATAGCGACTCCTCCCTCAACTCCAGCCTTCTGGGAAAACGCATGCTGGCTCCGCCACCCAAGGTAACCCGCCTTTCACTGCAGCCAAACACATTACAGGCCGGTCCATATGCGTTATTTCTGTTTTTTGCAAATGGTAACACCCACTCAGTCTTAGCAGAAAGCGACAACAGTTGGCTAATCAATAAGGTGAATAACATGAACGTTCCTAAGTGACTAGGAGAGTCAGGGTTCGCTGTGCTGAGTGGGGACAAAAAAAAAAAGCATAGTAGCTAAGCTGCTTCAGTTCTCTGTTGTATATGCTGTCGGACGACAAGGTTAAGCTATATTTTAATATGGTTTAATTAAACGTGATAGTACGTTGGTTCATAGCAGTACGTTGCTTGACTTCTGTTCAGTTATACTAACTCTCTCCCCCCAAAACCGTTTTTGCCATTTGCTTCACACAGGCCATGTGGCCATGCGGAGCGACCTTTTGTTATTATAACACAGCCATCTAACCAACGCTATGCGGAAAAAGGGAAAAGACTTTGCCCTGAAGTAGGAGCTGAAAGAGTTACAGATAACTGTGAGCCAAAGGAACTTAATAATCCACCAAATTGGTCAGTCGAAACCCCAGAAGAAAAGGGTTATAGGAACGTTATGTTCTACGGACGGCAAAAATCAACATTAGGTCGAAATCTGGCTATTGTTCCAAAGGTTTAATGAGACACACAAGGATAAATACAGTGCATTTTCTACAGTACATCCCTCCTTAACTTGGATGACATAAGACTAGATAGATAAGAGACACCAGAGGAGAGGAGGATTGATTTAAGGTTAGTTTACACAGATGCATCTTCAGGAATGAGACAGTGTAAACATTTATGATAGAAATATATGATACCAGTTGAAAACAGATGAGAGGCTTTGTTCAGAAAATAAGTAATACTCTCACAACAGAAGGACTTGGGACAGCATTGAATGCTGACAACAACCTTAAAACGTTGATTTGAAAACTAAGGGCTAGGGCTAGCAATTTATCAATATAAATTTGACCAGATATGAGACTGATAGTCTGGATATTTAATAGTGTGATAAGTCTTCTCCTGGTTTTAAAGGCCTGCATTACAGTAAAGTGATGTCATTTTCTAACTTACCAGACTTTTCTATCTGTTTCTATATTTGTTCTTTAACACCTAGTTATAATATCCACTTTATTGTATTATTTATTAAAACTAATTTTATTTAATAATTTGTGAAAGCACACAAATATCGTGATATTTTCTTTTATATCAACCAGCTCTATAAAGGAACACTACTAAGTAACTAAAGATTATATAAAACCTTGAATAGAAGTTTTAGTTTTTTTTCTTGACATATCTATCTTGACAGGGTGAGGAAAATAACAGATCGCTGTTTTCCATCCTCAGAGTGCTTTGAGGAACGGCCAGGTGTTAAGCTCCGCCCTACAGAAGAGAGGGTATCGGAGAGGAAGAACACGTCTCCTCAGTCCTCAGTGTCCGCTTCAATCCAGCATCTCGTGTCCCCCGCTAAAGGTATGCTAAAAGATATTTAGACCAAACTCAACAACAAAAATGAGCATTACAATTACGAGATTCTCATCCAACATGCTGTGAACAAACAACGTGAAAGAAAAGAATTTTCCAAACATTGCATCTTTTCCCCCCTCAGAAAACTGACCACACACAAACCTTATCAGTAACTTGTAATATCTCTAAATCAATAGGCCCTTTTAACAGCATCATTGTGACAGGTCATTGCAGAGCAAAACACAGGTGAATTAATAATCATCCTGTTCCATTTAGTGTGTCAGTCTCGTGAGCAAGCATCTGCGCTCATGGCGTTTTTCCATTACATGGTACCTGCACAGTCTCAACTCAACCCGGCCGCGGTGCCCCTTCCTCCTTTTTCACGGGCAGATTTAGTAGCGCTTATGCGTGAGGTGAGCGTAGCGGTGTCGTAGCGCTGCTGCAGGAAACTGCCGTGACTTAACGCAACACACACACAGACTTCGAAGGTGTGTTGTTTTTTAATTTAATTACTTGTTTGTTTAATTTTTAATTCTCGCCATGGGGCTGTTTGCCACAGCCAGAAGACAAATGTAGTTTCAGAGAAGCTGAAGACTGCAAAAAAAAAAAAACACACAACTGCGAGGTGATACTAAAGTACCTTTTAGCAGGTACTAGGGATTTTTTTTCGTCCTGGAAAACCAAAAGGTAGAGTAGAGGCGAGTTAAGCAGGGACTTTGTAATGAAAAACCCACATCATCCAGTGCCTTAGCCTACCTAATTGAACTGGGCCATAAGGGTAAAACACACCTGTCGTTTACCCTGCATGTTATATCTAAAATGTGCTGCTGTGAAAGAAGCCAGACCTGATCAGACCAAAACAATTGAACCTTTAGAGAAATCCGTCTGGGGTCCGACCCAACTCGCCAGTTGCGCTATGCAAAGTCTTAAGACGTTCTTATTAAACGAGAAAGTTTGTTGGCTTCTTGATATCTTACATAAAATGTTTTCATCCATACACTGTAGCCTCTTTGTAAACATGTACTGGAAATTAAGACATAAATCTTTTCTCAAAGAGTTTTTCTCATATTTCAAACCACCATTTCAGTAGCACTTACATACACAACAAACTCATTTTCTATAAATATTCTGAAGGTTTTATCAGCAGGTTTGTTCACATATCATTAATATGACATTGTGTTTCTAGAATGTGGATGACTGCTAACGGTATTTTCATAATTATAGAAGACAAAAAGAGATCCAAAATCCTTTTCCTATTTGCCTATGTCTCCCCTAAACTTTGAGAATTGTGAGGTTTTCTGAAAGTCCGAGACCCCTGTGTTTGTACACTACTAACAGCAGTCAGTTAGCAGGTAACGAACTTAACAGCAGCTACTAAACAGCTGACTACCTGCTTCATACGTCCAATCAGTGTGCAGCATACAGGTGTTTTCTCCTTTCAGGAAAACTGAAACTCCCTCTGAACTCGGATTTAGCAGCTCCACTGGCCCACCCCCCAGCCGCATCAGCAGACGGGCAAATAACAGCGACCACGTCGCTCCTCCGTCTACGCTGCCGCAGAGACGGCACCCTTCTCTGCTGGCCGCGCGCTCGATGTCCTTCAGGCCAGGAAGCTGTCCGAGTTGGAGCGTGGTCAAAGCCACGAAGTCCACCCGCTGAAGGAGAGCTGAGGCCACGCCCTCAAGCACACGCCTGGCAGAGATTTCAGAGATGACAGCCTCTGTGCCCACCTCCGCTTCAGCCCAGCTGCAGAGCGGCTTGATCAAATCCAAACCCGAGGCCCTGGTCCTACCAACACCCCAGCGGGGATTCAGAGGAGTCCCGCCAAGATGATGTAAGTGACACTGATGAGGTCAGAGCTTAATTGTCGGTTTATTAATTCATCACATATTACATTTATTTGTTACAACAATGTACATTTACACAGTACATTTCAATTCCCTCCTTCCTTCTGGATGTTGTAAAGGAATGTCTTAAAATTCACACTGCACACATCCTTGACTGTGCTTCTGTGTAACTAAGGCAACCGTTTCTAGCTGTCTGTCTCTCTGTTTCACCCCAGACATCTCAAAAGATGTTGAAGCCAAAGCAACTGATTTCAGCGAGCATCATGGACAGGTAGTGACTTCCCATTAGACCATCAACATGTAGTTAGCTTAGGGTAACATCATTCATTGTATGGAAATGCCTCAGATTGCTGACCTGCTGGATCTGTCTGGACTCTTCACTTCACAGTTGTCATCTAACTATAAATCGGGAACCTCTGCGTATGTGTCTCCCCGCATGCACAGTGGGAGATCATCTCGACTTAAGGCAGACAGAACGGGGTGTGCTAGCTGTGCGCTAAATTACCATTAGATTAGTTGTCCACTATACAGTTAACATACTGATGGATTTGTGGATTAGCCCAGCGTTATCAACTGTGGTCAAACAATCGTACTAAAAATACTGAAATGTTCAACAATTTTGTAACCTATGTTCCCCCAAGAAAGTTAACGTTATTGACCTAGCATTAGCTCTCGTCAACCAGCTTCTTTACAGTAGGCACCAAAGCACTTTATCTCTTCGGTCCCCCTACAGGTTGGAGTGGATTGTCCATCACTGTTACATTACCATTATTCTCCATCGAACGAGTTAATGAACCCCTGACACGTTTGCAAAACATTATTCCAGTTACAAAAGAATCTTTGGTGTTGGACCAATCATATTGAAATCATTTAATATCAATATAAGGTCTCTGATTGTTAAGTGGGATTTATCAATGGCAAAACTGTAATGTGGCAGAAAAGACTGCATTATGTTTTACTGAGAGTTACTCCTCCAATCGAATCGAGGTTTGTATCGAATCGTGGGGCAAAATCATGAACAAACCGAATTGTGGGTTTGGTGCATTGTTACAGCCCTAATGTCATCAATTAACCTCCTCTCCCCTGTATCTTCTTCAGAAGCCCTCTGTCGGTCCTCTGACGCCTTCTCCGGCAGCTGCAGGGTCCCTGCAGGGAGCGTGGCGCCCCTCCGCCCTCCCCACCCCGGTTAAACGCAGGATGTCTGCTTTGCCCATCGCCACGCCCACCAGACCGCCGTTCACCTCAGACTCGGATCCGGCCCCGCCTCGGCCATGAGAGGAGACCAGGTGAACGGCTTTCAACCGCTGTCAACCAATAAGATGCCAGCCTGACTCTTAGGGGCTGCTGCAGATCACCATGACAACCCATTTAGTGTACTTGGTGGTTGTTGTTCTGTGTAGCCCTCCGTCTGCAGACTCGCCGAAGGAGGCAGAGCCTGTTGATCCCCTGACATCCAGTCCTTCAGTCTGGAGGAGGAGGAGCCCCCTGCTGCTCCGCCCTCCCCCTCCCACAGACAACCATCAAGAGCACAATCTTGGATCACCGAGTCCGGTCGTATCAGAGCCCGCAAGAACCTTATCGAACTGGATCTACAGGGGAGAGCACACACACACCAGAGGTTACACACACACCCACACCACACACACACCACACACACACACCACACACACACACACACACACACACACACACACACCCCACCCTACAAATTAGCAGATCAGAAAGGGGCTAGTGGCAACAGGGCCGTTTGATGCATAAGCAAATGACTCAGACTGATTAATCAGTAAGTGAAATAGTCAGCAATTAATTTAAATTGAAAGCCCACATGCAGCTCCACTTACTCTGATAATGTAGTCATTACACAGTTCATCCTGACTCTGGTCTCTCTCCAGGTTCTCCTGTTGGATCTTCCAGCTCCGACTCTGCAGCCTCAAGAGAAACTGCTCATCGACCTGACCAACACCCCCGACCTGTCCACCAACGCAAGAACTGCACCTCAACTCAAGTAAGCGGCACTCACTTTATACCCCAATGAAGAAACATTCGTCAGGGAGAAAACAAATGTACTTTTCGTTAATGTAACTACAGTATGTTGTGAAAAAAACATACCAGGTACAATTATTATTTTCTTGTAACATGTTGGATATGTCAAATAAAACCTGCCTTTTTCATGTGTATGGGTTTTGTTCCAGCAGCTGATCGACCTGAGCTCTCCGTTAATCAAGTGGAGTCCCGACGATAAGGGGGAGAACAAGGCTCCGCTCGTCAACCTGTCCTTCTGATCCAGATCTTACTGAAGACCTGGATCTAATGGACTCTGCAGTAGACTGCAGGTTTTCTAACTTTAGAAACTCTGATAATTATAATTCAGTTAAGATAATGAAAGAGTTGTTTTATAAGTTAAATCTTCCCTGACGCAGAGTATTATGTTTTTAGATTTTAAAATCTGGTGAAATGATGAAAATATTCTGCACTTGATTGTACTTTTATTTGTCTCCGTCTTGCTGCTCTTATTGATGTCTGTTAAATAAATGTTGTTAATGTCACTACTGGAAACGTTCATGTCCCTTTGTGTTGATGCTGAACACCAACATGGAAACCTGATTGTTCATCAGAGTTCACTCCAGACCAAACTAAAAAGAAAAAGAACATTTAATCAAACCACTGACATGTAGAATCAAACGGAAAAATATACGGGTAGTCTCTACTGCTGTCAATCTGTTGAATGTTGACATGAATTAATGAGTTGCATCTTTTATTTCTATGTACAGGATATATTTTATAATTGGTGTGTCACATGATATATTTAATCGCATTAATGTCATAGTTAACCTCACAATTAATTGCACATTTTTATTATTTAAATGTCCCTCGATTTATTTTTGTCCCATTACTTTTTTTTTTCTCATTTTAAACTTGCATACCGTACTTTTGCTCTTTCTCCCTGATGAATGTTTCTTCATTAATGCTCTTATCATGTGGAAAGTGGATCGGCTTGCTTTGTTCAAATGCTTTTTTTATTGAAAACATTGGCATATATCCAACTGTAGTGTTCATTTCACACGTAACATTGACACTTGGAGCAAATCTCTCACACATGTAACGACGGGGGGAGAATTTGCATCAGCTGCGTGCTTGGCCCATCCAGTGGTATTTCAGACTGGACGTCTGCGATGATCCTCAGTTACGACAAAACACACAGATCACTTCGTTCTGGTCAATGGAACATGTGTTAACTTTTTAAAAGGAAACTTTCAGTTCAGAATCTTCTCGGCATCCATTTCAGCGTCTCACGCTCGCCATCCACTCAAAACGTAACGTTACTATTTTTTGGCCGGCTTGCGATAAATTGCAAATAGTTAAGTTATGCATAAGGATCAGAATCCCTTCCAAGACTACTCCCCTACACCAACCAAGACTTTCCAGAGTCTGACCCCAAACCTCTCTGCCCTTCTCTCTTATCTCTTCAGTTCCTCCTTGCAACAGCGCACGCCGCTCCTATCAGCTGCAGCTGATCATTACATTCGATGTATTCGTTTTGCACGACTACTAGAAGTTCTATGCTTTAAAGGACAGCCACGGGCTTTTCAAATAGTGTGTTTACAGGAGCTAAATGTCACTGAGAAATACGGATAAGATGTTTTCAGGTGCAGTTCTGTCATCACTTGGGTTTAAATCTGATTTTTGTCATTTTATTTAGCATTCATGTGTGAGGCATGACATCTTTATTAGTTGTACAAAGGAACAGGTATGTGGATTGTAACTTTAACTTTTACCTCAGAACAGTGGTCACAGTGTAACCAGCGATTCTCGGGAAAAGAGGCGTTTAACGGTAGGTTGATTGATGACAGACTAACCACAACATTTTCTCTTATGTTTGCGGAGTATGCCACCACCCTAAAGTGGGCCTTTATGAACAAGTTTGTGTGAGTAAGATGGTTTGGTGACTAAATGCTCGCCTCACTGTAAGATGACTGGTTTAGTATAAACACAAAGTTCTTAATAAACACCAATGTAAGCATAACTTTTTTTTTTTTTTTTTTACAAGTGCTTAATTTATATTTTAATTTTAACGGATTATCTACTTTAAACACTATCACAAGCCAATCCTAATCAATAAAAGGCAGGGGAAACTGGACATGAACTTAATTCTTAGGAATATAAGATAAAATATAATGGTGATTTAAAAAAAATGAACACCTGCACCTTCTGCTATCGCTCTGTGCTGAATCTCCAAATCTAAAGTTGTTTGTTAGGTGGAAATTCTCAACGCTGAGTCGAGAGTTCAAATCCACCTGTGACAATTTCCTGCGTGTCTTCCCCTTTCTCACCTAGGTGTCTTATCAATTAAATTGGAAAAGCACCAAAAATAATAATAAAATTTCTACCTACCTAACACGCCCACTCCACCTCAGACACCCCCTTCATTTATTTAGCATTCATGTGTGAGGAGGGACACTTTATTTAGTTGTACAAAGGAACAGGTATGTGATTGGTAACTTTAACTTTAACTCAGAACAGTGATCACAGTGTACCCACGATTCTCTGGAAAAGAGGCGTTTAACGTTAGGTTGATTGATGACAGACATGCCCACAAACATTTTCTCTACGTTGTGCTGATTATGCAACACAACCCTAAAGTGGCACTTTATAAACACGTTTGTGTGATTAATTGGTTTGGTGACTTGAAACGCTCGCCTCACTGTAAAGGTAAGACTGGTTAAGAATAAACACAAAGTTTCTTACATGGCCCCAATGTAAGCATAACTTTTTTTTACAAGAGCTTAATTATACTACTAATCCAATCAAAAGGGAGCTAGTGGCAACAGGGCAGTTTTGATGCATAGCAAGACTCAGATGATTATCAGTAAGTGAAATAGTCAGCAATTAATTTAAATTGAAAGCCCACATGCAGCTCCACTTATCTGATAATGTGATCTTATCACAGATCATCCTGACTCTGGTCTCTCTCCAGGTTCTCCTGTTGGATCTTCCAGCTCCGACTCTGCAGCCTCAAGAGAAACTGCTCATCGACCTGACCAACACCCCCGACCTGATCCGGACCAACAGCAAGAACTGCACCTCAACTCAAGTAAGCGGCACCTCACTTTACGTCCACAAATAAAGAAACATTCGTCAGGGAGAAAAAGCAAATGTACTTTTCGGTTAATGTAACTACAGTATGTTGTGGAAAAAAACATACAAGGTACAAATTATTATTATTATTTACTTGAAAAATGTCGGAGTGGATCTTCAAATAAAACCTGCCTTTTTCATGTGTATGGGTTTTGTTTCAGCAGCTGATCGACCTGAGCTCTCCGTTAATCAAGTGGAGTCCCGACGATGAGGGGGAGAACAAGGCTCCGCTCGTCAACCTGTCCTTCTGATCCAGAGCTTACTGAAGACCTGGATCTAATGGACTCTGCAGTAGACTGCACTCAGCAGGTTTCTAACTTTAGAAACTCTGATAATTATAATTCAGTTAAGATAATGAAAGATTTGTTTTATAAGTTAAATCTTCCCTGACGCAGAGTATTATGTTTTTAGATTTTAAAATCTGGTGAAATGATGAAAATATTCTGCACTGATTGTACTTTTTTTGTCTCCGTCTTGCGCTCTTATTGTGTCTGTTAAATAATGTTGTTAATGTCCTACTGGAAACTTCATGTCCCTGTGTGTTGATGCTGAACACCAACAGGAAACCTGATTGTTCATCGAGTTCACTCCAGACCAATACAAAGAAAAATCATTAATCAACCTCAGACTGAAAATGTAAGGCAAGGCAGCTTATTTGTAGAGCACATTTCAGCAACAGGGCAATTCAAAGTGCTTTACACAAATCAGTTAAACAATAAACACAATAAAACAGTTTAAAAGTCATAAGCATTAAAAATCATAAGACACTGAATAGACAGTTAAAAACAAAATAGAAACATTAGGACACATAAAACACAAAAATAAAGTTACAGTGCAGCATAAGAAAGAATTGAGCATTAATTTAAAGAAAGGCAGCATCAAAAAGAAAGGTCTTAGCCTTGATTTAAAAGAACTGAGAGTAGCAGCGGTTCTGCAGGTTTCTGGGAGTTTATTCCAATATGAGGAGCATAAAACTGAAAGCTGCTTCACCCTGTTTTAGTTCTGATCTGGGGACAGAAAGTAGACCTGTCCCATGACCTGAGAGGTCTGGGGGGGTCATAGTGTAGTAGTAGACCTGTCCCAGATGACCTGAAGAGTCTGGGGGGGTATAGTGTAGTAGCAGACCTGTCCCAGATGACCTGAGAGGTCTGGGGGGGTCATAGTTAGTAGTAGACCTGTCCCAGATGACCTGGGAGGTCTGGGGGGGTCTAGTGTAGTAGCAATCAGAAATGTATTTTGGACCTAAACCGTTAAGGGATTATAAACTAGCAAAGTAATTTGAAATCAATTCTTTGAGACACAGGAAGCCAGTGTAAAGACTTCAGAACTGGAGTGATGTGATCCATTCTCTTGGTGTTGTGAGGATTCGAGCAGCAGCGTCTGATCAGCTGCAGCTGTCTGATTGATTTTTTAGGGAGACCTGTAAAGACCCCGTTACAGTAGTCAGTCTACTGAAGATGAAAGCATGGACCAGTTTTTCCAAGTCCTGTTGACACATAGTCCTTTAACCCTTGATATGTTCTTTAGGTGATAGTATGCTGACTTTGTAATTGTCTTAATGTGGCGTTAAAGTTCAGGTCTGAGTTCATGACTAACCACGATTTCTGGCTTTGTCTGTTGTTTTTAACATTGTTTGTTTGAGCTGAGCGCAGACTTTTAATCGTTCCTCTTTTTTTCCAAAACAACTACCTCAGTTTTTCCTTCATTTAATTTCAGAAAGTTCTGGCACATCCAGTCGTTTTTTTTGATGCAGTTAGTCAGTTTTTGTATTTGACTATAGCCCCCTGGCGATAAGGTTATGTAATTTGTGTGTCATCCGCATAACTATGGTAACTTATTTTGTTTTTCTCCATAATCTGAGCCAGTGGAAGCATGTAGATGTTTAAACAGAAGAGGCCCCAGAATGGAGCCTTGCGGAACTCCGCACGTCATATTTGTACGCTCAGATATAATTACCTATAGACACAAAGTAATCCCTATTCTTTAGGTAGATTCAAACCAGTTTAGTACTAAGCCAGAAAGTCCTACCCAGTTTTCCAATCGGTCTAGTAATATGTCATGGTCACCGTTGTCAATGCAGCACTGAGATCAAGTAATACTAAGATTGAAATTTTGCCACATCTGTGTTAAGGTGGATGTCATTAAGCTTTGACAAGAGCCGTTTCAGTGCTGTGGTGTGGTCGGAAACCCGACTGAAAGGTATCAAAACTGTATTTTAAAATCTAAAAACATAATACTCTGCGTCAGGGAAGATTTAACTTATAAAACAAATCTTTCATTATCTTAACTGAATTATAATTATCAGAGTTTCTAAAGTTAGAAACCTGCTGAGTGCAGTCT
>NC_045740.1:17294248-17294351 GCF_008692095.1 Etheostoma spectabile
CCATTAGATCCAGGTCTTCAGTAAGCTCTGGATCAGAAGGACAGGTTGACGAGCGGAGCCTTGTTCTCCCCCTCATCGTCGGGACTCCACTTGATTAACGGAG
>NC_045740.1:17294361-17295010 GCF_008692095.1 Etheostoma spectabile
GATCAGCTGCTGAAACAAAACCCATACACATGAAAAAGGCAGGTTTTATTTGAAGATCCACTCCGACATTTTTCAAGTAAATAATAATAATAATTTGTACCTTGTATGTTTTTTTCCACAACATACTGTAGTTACATTAACCGTAACTGCTGATGAACAATCAGTTTCCATGTTGGTGTTCAGCATCACACAAAGGGACATGAACGTTTCCAGTAGTGACATTACAACAATTTATTAACAGACACAATAAGAGCAGCAGACGGAGACAAAAAAGTACATCAAGGCAGAATATTTCATGCATGTTCACTCATTGCTGACTATTTCACTTACTGATTAATCAGTCTGAGTCATTTGCTTATGCATCAAACTGCCCTGTTGCCACTAGCTCCCTTTCTGATCTGCTGATTAGTAGTATTAATTTAAGCTCTTGTAAAAAAAAGTTATGCTTACATTGGGGCTCATGTAAGAAACTTTTGTGTTTATTCTTAACCAGTCTTACCTCTTACAGTGAGGCGAGCGTTTCAAGTCACCAAACCACCTTAATCACACAAACGTGTTTATAAAGTGCCACTTTAGGGTGTGTTGCATACTCAGCACAACGTAAGAGAAAATGTTGTGGGCATGTCTGTCATCAATCAACCTACCGTTA
>NC_045740.1:17295020-17295507 GCF_008692095.1 Etheostoma spectabile
TTCCAGAGAATCGCTGGTTACACTGTGATCACTGTTCTGAGTTAAAGTTAAAGTTACCAATCCACATACCTGTTCCTTTGTACAACTAAATAAAGATGTCCCTCCTCACACATGAATGCTAAATAAAATGAAGGGGGTGTCTGAGGTGAGTGGTCGTGTTAGGTAGGTAGAAATTTTTTTATTATTATTTTTTGGTGCTTTTCCAATTTTAATTGATAAGACACCTAGGTGAGAAAGGGGAAGACACGCAGGAAATTGTCACAGGTTGGATTTGAACTCTCGACTTCAGCGTTGAGAATTTCACCCTAACAAACAACTTTAGATTTGAGATTCAGCACAGAGCGATAGCAGAAGGTGCAGGTGTTCATTTTTTTTAAATCACCATTATTATTTTATCATCTTATATTCCTAAGAATTAAAGTTCATGTCCAGTTTCCCCTGCCTTTTATTGATTAGGATTGGCTTGTGATAGTGTTTAAAGTAGATA
>NC_045740.1:17295517-17295653 GCF_008692095.1 Etheostoma spectabile
TTAAAAATATATATATAATTTAAGCACTTGTAAAAAAAAAAAAAAAAAAGTTATGCTTACATTGGTGTTTATGTAAGAAACTTTTGTGTTTATACTAAACCAGTCATCTTACAGTGAGGCGAGCATTTCAAGTCAC
>NC_045740.1:17295663-17297319 GCF_008692095.1 Etheostoma spectabile
TACTCACACAAACTTGTTCATAAAGAGCCCCCTTTAGGGTGTGTTGCATACTCCGCACAACATAAGAGAAAATGTTGTGGTTATGTCTGTCATCAATCAACCTACCGTTAAACGCCTCTTTTCCAGAGAATCGCTGGTTACACTGTGACCACTGTTCTGAGTAAAAGTTAAAGTTACCAATCCACATACCTGTTCCTTTGTACAACTAATTAAAGATGTCATGCCTCACACATGAATGCTAAATAAAATGACAAAATCAGATTTTAAACCCAAGTGATGACAGAACTGCACCTGAAAACTTTATCCGTATTTCTCAGTGACATTTAGCTCCTGTAAACACACTATTTTGAAAAGCCCGTGGCTGTCTTTAAAGCATGAACTTCTAGTAGTCTGTGCAAAACGAATACATCTGAATGTAATGATCAGCTGCAGCTGATAGGAGCGGCGTGCGCTGTTGCAAGGAGGAACCTGAAGAGAATAAGAGAGAAGGGCAGAGATAGGTTTGGGGTCAGACTCTGGAAAGTCTTTGTGTGTGTTAGGGTGAGCTAGTCTTGGAAGGGATTCTGATCCTTATGCATAAGCTTTAACTATTTGCAATTTATCTGCAAGCCGGCCAAAAAATAGTAACGTTACGTTTTGAGTGGATGGCGAGCGTGAGACGCTGAAATGGATGCCGAGAAGATTCTGAACTGAAAGTTTCCTTTTAAAAAGTTAACACATGTTCCATTGACCAGAACGAAGTGATCTGTGTGTTTTGTCGTTAACTGAGCGATCATCGCAGACGTCCAGTCTGAAATACCACTGGATGGCCAAGCACGCAGCTGATGCAAATTCTCCCCCCCGTCGTTACATTGTGTGAGAGATTTGCTCCAAGTGTCAATGTTACGTGTGAAATTGAACACTACAGTTGGATATATGCCAATGTTTTCAATAAAAAAAGCATTTGAACAAAGCAAGCCGATCCACTTTTCCACACTGATAAGAGCATTAATGAAGAAACATTCATCAGGGAGAAAGAGCAAATGTACGGTATGAAAGTATTAAAATGAGAAAAAAAAGTAATGGGACAAAAATAAATCGAGGGACATTTAAATAAATAAAAATGTGCAATTAATTGTGAGTTAACTATGACATTAATGCGATTAAATATATCATGTGACAGCACCAATTATAAAATATATCCTGTACATAGAAATAAAAGATGCAACTCATTAATTCATGTCAACATTCAACAGATTGACAGCAGTAGAGACTCACCCGTATATTTTTTTTCCGTTTGATCTCTACATTTTCAGTCTGAGGTTTGATTAAATGATTTTTTCTTTTTAGTTTGGTCTGGAGTGAACTCTGATGAACAATCAGGTTTCCATGTTGGTGTTCAGCATCAACACAAAGGGACATGAACGTTTCCAGTAGTGACATTAACAACATTTATTTAACAGATCAATAAGAGCAGCAAGACGGAGACAAATAAAAGTACAATCAAGGGCAGAATTATTTCATCATTTCACCAGATTTTAAAATCTAAAAACATAATACTCTGCGTCAGGGAAGATTTAACTTATAAAACAACTCTTTCATTATCTTAACTGAATTATAATTATCAGAGTTTCTAAAGTTAGAAAACCTGCAGTCTACTGCAGAGTCCATTAGATC
>NC_045740.1:17297329-17297473 GCF_008692095.1 Etheostoma spectabile
GTAAGATCTGGATCAGAAGGACAGGTTGACGAGCGGAGCCTTGTTCTCCCCCTTATCGTCGGGACTCCACTTGATTAACGGAGAGCTCAGGTCGATCAGCTGCTGGAACAAAACCCATACACATGAAAAAGGCAGGTTTTATTT
>NC_045740.1:17297483-17300030 GCF_008692095.1 Etheostoma spectabile
TCCAACATGTTACAAGAAAATAATAATTTGTACCTGGTATGTTTTTTTTCACAACATACTGTAGTTACATTAACCGAAAAGTACATTTGCTTTTTCTCCCTGACGAATGTTTCTTCATTTGTGGATATAAAGTGAGGTGCCGCTTACTTGAGTTGAGGTGCAGTTCTTGCTGTTGGTCCGGATCAGGTCGGGGGTGTTGGTCAGGTCGATGAGCAGTTTCTCTTGAGGCTGCAGAGTCGGAGCTGGAAGATCCAACAGGAGAACCTGGAGAAGACCAAGTCGATGAACTGTGATAATGATCTACATTATCAGATAGTGGAGCTGCATGTGGGCTTTCATTTAAATTATTGCTGACTATTTCACTTCTGATTAATCATCTGAGTCATTTGCTTATGCATCAAACGGCCCTTTTGCCACTAGCTCCCTTTCTGATCTGCTAATTTGTAGGTGTGGGTGTGTGTGTGTGTGTGTGTGTGTGTGTGTGTGTGTGTGTGTGTGTGTGTGTGTGTGTGTGTGTGTTTTGTGTGTGTGTGTGTGTGTGTGTAACCTCTGGTGTGTTGCTGTTGCTCTCCCCTGTAGATTCCAGTTCGATAAGGTTCTTGCCGGGCTCTGATACGACCGGACTCGGTGATCCAAGATCTGTGCTCTCTGATTGGTTGGTCTGTGGAGGGCTGGAGGGCGGAGCAGCAGGGGGCTCCTCCTCCTCCAGACTGAAGGACTGGATGTCAGGGGCATCAACAGGCTCTGCCTCCTTCGGCGAGTCTGCAGACGGAGGGCTACACAGAAACAACAACACACCAAGTAAGACCTCTAAATGGGTTGTCATGGTGATCTGCAGCAGCCCCTCAGAGGTCAGGCTGGCTATCTTATTGGTTGACAGCGGTTGAAAGCCGTTCACCTGCAGCTTCTCTCTCTCCTGGCCGAGGCGGGGGCCGGATCCGAGTCTGAGGTGAACGGCGGTCTGGTGGGCGTGGCGATGGGCAAAGCAGACATCCTGCGTTTAACCGGGGTGGGGAGGGCGGAGGGGCGCCACGCCTTCCCCTGCAGGGACCTGCAGCTGCCGGCAGAAGGCGTCAGAGGACCGACAGAGGGCTTCTGAAGAAGACTACAGGAGAGAGGAGGTGTTAATTGATGACATTAGGGCTGTAACAATGCACCAAACCCACAATTCGGTTTGTTTCATGATTTTTGACCCACGATTCGATACAAACCTCGATTCGATTGGAGGAGTAACTCTCAGTAAACATAATGCAAGTCTTTTCTGCCACATTACATTGTTTTGCCATTGATTACATCCCACTTAACACTCAGAGACCTTATTTATTGATATTAAATGATTTCAATATTGATTGGTCCAACACCAAAGATTCTTTTGTAACTTGGAATAATGTTTTGCAAAATCGTGTCAGTGGTTCATTAACTCGTTCGAATGAGAATAATGGTAATGTAACAGTGATGGACAATTCCACTCCCAACCTGTAGGGGGACCGAAGAGATAAAGTGCTTTGGTGCCTATTGTAAAGAAGCTGGTTGACGAGTAGCTAATGCTAGGTCAATAACGTTAACTATTTCTTGGTGGGTAACATAGGATTACAAAATTGTTGAACATTCTCAGTTATTTTTAGTACGATTGTTTTGACCACAGTTGATAACGCTGGGCTAATCCACAAATCCATCAGTAATGTTAACTGTATAGATGGACAACTAATCTAATGGTAATTTAGCACAGCTAGCACACCCCTGTCTGTCTGCCTTAAGTCGAGATGATCTCCCACTGTGCATGCGGGGAGACACATACGCAGAGGTTCCCCGATTTATAGTTAGATGACAACTGTGAAGCTGAAGAGTCCAGAACAGATCCAGCATGTTCAGCAAATCTGAGGCATTTCCATACACATGAATGATGTTACCCTAAAGCTAACTACATGTTGATGGTCTAATGGGAAGTCACCTACCTGTCCATGCTGCTCGCTGAAATCAGCTTCTTTGGCTTCAACATCTTTGAGATGTCTGGAGGTGAAACAGAGAGACAGACAGCTAGAAACGGTTGCCTTAGTTACCACAGAAGCACAGTCAAGGATGTGTGCAGTGTGAATTTTAAGACATTCCCTTTACAACATCCAGAAGGAAGGAGGGAATTGAAATGTACTGTGTAAATGTACATTGTTGTAACAAATCAATGTAATATGTGATGAATTAATAAACCGACATTAAGCTCTGACATCATCAGTGTCACTTACCATCATCTTGGCGGACTCCTCTGACTCCTCCGCTGGGTGTTGGTAGGACCAGGGCCTCGGGTTTGGATTTGATCAAGCCGCTCTGCAGCTGGGCTGAAGCGGAGGTGGGCACAGAGGCTGTCATCTCTGAAATCCTCTTGCCAGGCGTGTGCTTGAGGGGCGTGGCCTCAGCTCTCTTCAGCGGCGTGGACTTCGTGGCTTTGACACGCTCCAACTCGGACAGCTTCCTGGCCTGAACGGACATCGAGCGGCGGCCAGCAGAGAAGGGTGCCGTCTCTGCGGCAGCGTAGACGGAGGAGCGACGTGG
>NC_045740.1:17300040-17300757 GCF_008692095.1 Etheostoma spectabile
ATTGGCCCGTCTGCTGATGCTGCTGGGGGCGGGGCCAGTGGAGCTGCTCAAACTCCGGTTCAGAGAGGAGTTCAGTTTTCCTGAAAGGAGAAAACACCTGTACTGCTGCACACTGATTGGACGATGAGAGCAGGGTAGTCAGCTGTTTAGATAGCTGCTGTTAAGTTCGTTACCTGCTAACTGACCTGCTGTTAGCAGTGTACAAAACACAGGGTCTCGGACTTTCAGAAAACCTCACAATTCTCAAAGTTTAGGGGAGACACTATAGGCAAATAGGAAAAAGGGAATTTTGGATCTCTTTTTGTCATTCTATAATTAATAAAATACCGTTAGCCATTCCTCCACATTCTAGAAACAAAATGTCATATTAATGATATGTGAACAAACCCTGGTGTAAAAACCTTCAGAATATTTATAGAAATGACGTTGTTGTGTATGTAAGTGCTACTGAAATGGTGGTTTGAAAATATGAGAAAAACTCTTTGAGAAAAGATTTATGTCTTAATTTCCAGACATTTTTACAAGAGGCTACATGTGTATGGGATGAAACATTTTATGTAACAGATATCAAGAAGCCAACAAACTTTCTCGTTTAGATAAGACGTCTTAAGACTTTGCATAGCGCAACTGGCGAGTTGGGTCGGACCCCAGACGGATTTCTCTAAAGGTTCAATTGTTTTGGTCTGATCAGGTCTGGCTTCTTTTCACAGCAGCCAC
>NC_045740.1:17300767-17300998 GCF_008692095.1 Etheostoma spectabile
AACTGCAGGGTAAACGCAGGTGTGTTTAACCCTTATGGCCCAGTTCCAATTAGGTAGGCTAAGGCACTGTTATGATGTGGGTTTTTCATTACAAAGTACCTGCTTAACTCGCCTCTACTCTACTTTTTTGGTTTTCCAGGACGAAAAATAAATCCCTAGTACCTGCTAAAAGGTACTTTTAGTATCACCTCAGTCAGTTGTGTGTTTTTTTTTTTTGCAGTCTTCAGCTTC
>NC_045740.1:17301008-17302026 GCF_008692095.1 Etheostoma spectabile
ACTACATTTGTCTTCTGGCTGTGGCAAACAGCCCCATGGCGAGAATTAAAAATTAAACAACAAATTAATTAAATTAAAAAACAACACACCTTCGAAGTTCTGTGTGTGTGTTGCGTTAAGTCACGGCAGTTTCCTGCAGCAGCGCTACGACAACCCGCTACGCTCACCTCACGCATGAAGCGCTACTAAATCTGCCCTGGGAAAAAGGAGGAAGGGGCACCGCGGCCGGGTTGAGTTGAGCTGTGCAGGTACCATGTAATGGAAAAACGCCATGAGCCATGCAGATGCTTGCTCACGAGACTGACACACTAAATGGAACAGGATGATTATTAATTTCACCTGTGTTTTGCTCTGCAATGACCTGTCAAAATGGCTGCTGTGAAAAGGGCCTATTGATTTAGAGATAATTACAAGTTACTGATAAGTTTGTGTTTTGGTCAGTTTTTCTTGAGGGGGGAAAAAGGTGCAATGTTTGAAAATTCTTTTCTTCACGTTGTTTGTTCACAGCATGTTGGATGGATACTTCGTAATTGCTAATGCTCATTTTTGTTGTTGAGTTTGGGTCTAAATTATCTTTAGCATACCTTTAGCGGGGGACACAGAGATGCTGGAGTTGAAGCTGGACACTGAGGACGAGGATGAGGACGTGTTCTTCCTCTCCGATACCCTCCTCTTCTGTAGGGGCGGAGCTTTAACACCTGGCCGGTTCCTCAAAGCACTCTGATGGAGAAAACAGCGATCTGTTATTTTCCTCACCATGTCAAGATAAGATATGTCAAGAAAAAAAACTAAACTTCTATTCAAGGTTTTTATATAATTCTTTAGTTACTTAGTAGTGTTCCTTTATAGAGCTGGTTGATATAAAGAGAAAATATCACGATATTTTGGTGCTTTCACAAATTATTAAATAAAAATTAGATTTTTAATAAATAATCACAAATAAAGTGGATATTATAACTAGGTGTTAAAGAACAAAATAGAACAGATAGAAAAGTCTGGTAAGTTCAGAAAATGACAT
>NC_045740.1:17302036-17304626 GCF_008692095.1 Etheostoma spectabile
TAATGCAGCCTTTAAAACCAGGAGAAGACTTATCACACTATTATAATATCCAGACTATCAAGTCTCATATCTGTGTCAATATTATATTGATAAATTGCCTAGCCCTAGTCCCTTAGGTTTTCAAATCAACGTTTTAAGGTATGTGTCAGCATCAAATTGCTGTTTCCCAAGTCCTTCTGTTGTGAAGATGTTACATTATTTTCTGAACAAAGCCTCTCATCTGTTTCAATTGGTATCATATATTTCTATCATAAATGTTTACACTGTTCTCATTCCTGAAGATGCATCTGTGTAAAACTACCTTAAATCAATCCTCCTCTCCTCTGGTGTCTCTTATCTATCTAGTCTTATGTCATCCAAGTTAATGGAGTGATGGTAGAAAATGCACTGTATATATCCTTGTGTGTCTCATTAAACCTTTGGAACATTAGCCAGATTCCGACCTAATGGATTTTTGCCGTTCCTAGAACATAACGTTCCTATAACCCTTTTCTTCTGGTGTTTCGACTGGACCAATTTGGGGATTATTAAGTTCCTTTGGCCACAGTTCCTGTAACTCTTTCAGCTCCTACTTCAGGGCAAAGTCTTTTCCCTTTTCCGCATAGCGGTGGTTAGATGGCTGTGTTATAATAACAAAAGGTCAGCTCCGATGGCCACATGGCCTGTGTGAAAGCAAATGGCAAAAACCGGTTTTGGGGGGAGAGCAGTTAGTATAACTGAACAGAAAGTCAAGCAACGTACTGCTATGAACCCAACGGTACTATCAGTTTAAATTAACCCTATATTTAAAATATAGCTTAACCTTGTCGTCCGACAGCAATATACAACAGAGAACTGAAGCAGCTTAGCTACTATGCTTTTTTTTTTTGTCCCCACTCAGCACAGCGAACCCTGACTCTCCTAGTCACGTTAGGAACGTTCATGTTATTCCTACCTTATTGATTAGCCAACTGTTGCTGCTTTCTGCTAAGACTGAGTGGGTGTTACCATTTGCAAAAAACAGAAATAACTGCAGATGGACCCGGCCTGTAATGTGTTTGGCTGCAGTGAAAGGCGTTACCTTGGTGGGCGGAGCCAGCATGCGTTTTCCCAGAAGGCTGGAGTTGAGGGAGGAGTCGCTGATGTCAGATGCCACGCTCGCTGAATCAGAGAGCAGATCCTCACTCGAGTCCACCCTTCTGGACAGGAAAGAGGACGGACCCTGCCTACAGCCCCCCACCGCCTGAAACAAAAAAATAAAAAAGTGATATCAAAACAAAGGTGTCCACAAGAAACCATTTCCCAAAATGTCAAGTTTGTTTCCCAGCAGGGAAGTGTAGCTTTCAAACATTGAGTAAAAACATACAAAGAAACAGAAAAACCACAAAGTGGAAATATAATTACACCTTTCGACTGGAGGAATTAAACACCCTGCTTTAGTTTTCACTGTTCTCTGCCTGCTTTGGGGGGAAAGTTCTTCAAACCAGTTTTGGGCAACTAAATCCAGGTACTTTAATTATTACATTTCCTAGTTACATTCAGGTAAGATGGATATTAGCAGATGAGGAAAACCAAACACTACATTATCACATCTGTGTTACTATAATAATTAATTGCTTATCAAAATAGTTGGCAAATATTTTTTGTTGATTAGTTGACTAATGTTGCAGCTCAGACTGACTGAACCTGTAAGTAAAAAAACAAACTTCTCTCCTACTTTGCTCGGTGGTTGCAGTCTAGTTTTCTCCACTCTGGTCTTGCTTGATAAACAGGAAGTTGTTGGGGCAGCAGGTTTGCTCGGCAGCACGATGCCCATTGCGGCTTTCCCTCGCAGCCCCGTCCTGGGCTGGGGCTTGACCCCGGCCACAGGGCTGGAGGTGCTGAGTCTGACGGTGGGGCGGATGGATGAAGCTGCGTTGACAGTGGCGTACCGGCTGGATAAAGCTGTGTTGGCAGGGCGTGTGGATGAAGATGTGTTGGAGATACTTCCATTGAGTATGCGCTTCTGGACAGCGGGCGGCAGCTGCTTCATGGGACTGTCCTGCACACAGAAGGTCTGCCGTTTGATGGGGCTGAGTGCACTGGCGGTCTGACCGAGCACACCCAGTTTTGCCTCAGCATCCTGGACGAACTCCTCCCTATCAGTTGTGGTGTCATTCACGTCATCCTCACAGTGTGGCTGGCTCAGTTCACTCTCCTGCAGCCGGTTGGCTAGTTTGTGGGCTTCCTGAAACACAGCTTCCAGCTGATCTCCACTTAGGGGACTCCAGCTCGCTCGCACGTCACCCTCAAGCGGAGACGCCACGTTAACAGAGAGACACCTTTCCTTGTGGGTGACTGGACCGACAAACACCTCATCTTCATCCTCATCGCCTTTGGAGCTGCAGAGAGAGACATCACAGCTGAGAGGAACACAAACAGCTCGCAGCAGTGATGATTTAAGAAAAACAGAAAAGCTAAAACTCAGACAAGGAAACTCATGAGCATCACATGACAGCTTCATGTTGAATGCCCCCCTTTGTTTTTTCAAATAACATTTGTTAAGTATATATCTTTCCGGTGTGTGTGTGTGTGTGTGTGTGTGTGTGTGTGTGTGTGTGTGTGTGTGTGT
>NC_045740.1:17304637-17306257 GCF_008692095.1 Etheostoma spectabile
CACACACACACACACACAATTTAAAACATTTGGAGAAGAAAAAAAAACAGTGAGAAGCACAGTGAGTCACTACTTACTGGTTATAAATATAAAATGAATAAAGTTAACTGGTTAAGGATCTGGATAAACTATCAGGAGTTTCCTACCTGGCAGGTGACAAAGAAACATCGAAGTCAAACTTCTCATCGCTCAGAAAGAACATATCTGTTCAGAGACACAAAACGTGGTTGATAAAACATTGAATAAAACACACGAACATGGTGATAACTGTCTGCAGAAATGCTGACTGAGTGTGAACAGAAGTTAACGTTACCGCTGTTTGCTCGACAGTCCATCCCGCTGCTGGTTCTATTCTGGGGGAAACAGATTGATCTGGGTCAGATAAAGAGCGACATGTAAAATCATAACGACAATATTTTACAGAAAGACTGACAAACGGCGAAGACAGTGAAAGTATCACTTAGCTAGCTAACGTTACACATACTTGTCGTCATGCTAGTTCAATAGCTAGCTAGCTAACGTTAGCCAAAACAAAGGGTAACTGTTAAAGTGACAATTTAAACGTGTAAATTTGCACCCGGCCTTCGAGTCACAGCTTAACTGAAGTAAAAACAAAAACAATACGAACCTAAAAAATTCTCTGAAAACTCACAAATCGGCTCCGCATTCAAACTGCGACAAGAACCACACAAACGATTCAAATCTGCTGCGCTGCTGCTGACGTGACTCAAACGCACGCAGCCATTGGTTGGATGTGTTGTGACGGAAACGTTAACACGTTTGTGGGGATTGTAGTCCGTTACAGTGTGGCCAGGTTAACTCAACGGAAGAGCACGTACTTCGAGGTTTATACCTCGACGCAAAGGCCCAGGGTTTGAGTTTGTCCTGTGACTATATCCTGAACGTCTCTGTCCCCTTTCTCACCTAACGCTCCTGTCAAATATCAGAGGCGAAAAGCCCAAAAATCATCTTAAAAAAAGTAGTCCGTTACAGTTAAAATCAGTATCTGGGTTTCTTTGGTTTTATATAAATAATTACAGTCTATGGTTTTAATCCATGGTCTTAATGCTTTAATGCGACGATTTAAAGTTTGCTTCCAATAGCATAATTTTTTTTTTTTTACAAAGACATAATAATACATAAACTAATAATAAAAAGTAAGAAATAGCCTACGTTTACATAAAGTATAATTTATTTATATCTGTAAAACAATCATTTTTCTAACATTAAGCAAAAGAAGAAAATTAATCAAAGGTATTCACAAAGGCGAACGCGATATAATGTAGTTTTAAATTGTGTACTTATGTCTTTTTGTCTATGATTTATTTTGACGTGTATACATGTGTTACGTTTACATGTTCTTTATAAGTTTTCCTGTGCTTTCTGTACAGGTGTATTGGAGTCTAGGTGACCATCTGTGAAGCCTCTTTGATTAATTACAAAGATAGACAAGCTTTTAGAAGTGGCATGATATGCAACACTCACGTTATACCAGAGTAACGTTAGAAGAAAAAAATCAATCAATAAATAGGCTGACATGAACCTGGACCCAAAGAAATATATATCCAAATATATGTAAGAAAGGTATATCCATATGCTAATATATCTACATACTAACAT
>NC_045740.1:17306267-17306448 GCF_008692095.1 Etheostoma spectabile
TAAGTCTAGTATGGCTGTGTTATTTAATCTGCTATAGGTAGATGGTATAGAAAGTAGAAGAAAGGGTTTAAAAAGGTTTAAATGTGCTTGTGTGTGCATGCATCTGTGTCTATGATGTGTAAATAATGATGTGTAAATAACTGAAGCATAAGATTTACTAAAGGATAAAAGTAGAGAAAGG
>NC_045740.1:17306458-17307392 GCF_008692095.1 Etheostoma spectabile
TGATAAGTTGTTTATCAACTTCTTCCTACTCCTTTTGAACATGGACAATTTTTGTTCTGTTTGAATGACTTTCAGGTTTGTGCTAATAAGTACATTACCTTATTTATCTGTCATTTTAATTATATACGTATGCAGGAATGCATGTATATAAATCTTTTATTTTAACGTTGTTGTTTTTTTGTTTTTTTTTGTTCAAATAAACTATTAAAACTAACTAAATATGTTAGCAACAGTAGTTTATTACAGTTATTTAATATCGAGCCTATCCACGTACACGTCACCAGGCCCGTTTAATGAGTGCATTGTGTGGTTCAATACAGTTGGTAATATAGGGTTGTTACTGTTAGCGCTATATTACATAATTACAGTTACAATCCAGAGTCAGACTTGTGACTTTCAATCCTTGTTAAATAATATAGTTAGACGATTAGGATCTAAAAGAGTTATCAAAACGTGACTTAAAACTGGATAACTCAGTTTAACAACTTCTGTTATGCAACCACAACACTGAAGATTACTGAAATGGAAATGGAAAACTCTTCACATGTGACCAAATGCATACAATTATGGATTTCTTTGGATTAGGATAAACAGGTATTAGTATAGTGTGTGTAAAAAAGGGCATGTGTGTATATGTAGTACATTAAAAAAGTGATGATTTACACATTCCCTGTAACATAAATACGGCATTTTTGATTAGTTTGCCTCAAGACCTTATAATAACATCCTTCACCAGAGGCATTTGAACACAAACAATTCATTGTGACTACTCTCTTTGCATTTTGAGGGATGTGTTCAACTTGGTCACACTGTGTTTTTATGCCATAAGGCAAAGGCATCTCCATACTCAAACTCCCACAACTCTCCTGTGTTGTGTGCCCATTTTACACACACACACACACACACACACACACACACACACACACACACACAC
>NC_045740.1:17307405-17307928 GCF_008692095.1 Etheostoma spectabile
ACACACACACACACACACACACACACACACACACACACACACACACACACACTTAAGGAAATGCACTTAGTTACAGTCCATCAATGTTTTTATTTAAAAACAAAATCATAACCAAACAAGAGAACTGAAGCAGAACTAGAACATTGACAGAGTCCCTGTACATTTCCATAGCAACCCTTTGGAAAGGTAAGTCACACTGTACAGCAGAGCTGATATTACTCCTTTTAATGAACTTTTTCTGTTTAGTAGAGCTGTGTTTATGATGGGGAAGGAGTACATTCACTTCTCTCACATTGATCTGTCATATAAATAACTTTTTTTATCAGTTATGTTCCAACTATAAGTACAGAAAGATGTGCTGTAATCAGGAGATGCAAATGCACTTTTTCTCTTGCACAAAACTGTTTTACTGTAAATAGGCCTAGTAAATGTTGCATAGCGTGTTGCCTAAACTACATGTGCACACAGTTGACTGCATGTGTGGTGTTTCCTTGCACTCGAGGAACTTTTAAATTGACAAAGA
>NC_045740.1:17307938-17308256 GCF_008692095.1 Etheostoma spectabile
CAGTCACTGCACTTGTGATATTCTGCAGCTTCTATCAGAGGATTACATGTGAATTAATGATTTATCAGAAACATTTGACTAAATATGTCCCCTAAGTCTTGTGGGTTATTGATCTGAAAACAAATGTATTTCTAATTTAATTTTTCTGAATTATTACCAATTGAACTACTGTTGTTATCATCATAACACTGTACACTGTAGTAGTTGCAGCTCTACTATGTCAATGGATATGTACTGTATATGTGTCTAACATACATTAATACTGGATTGATTTATTTGAAAGTACATCACATTGTAGTCTGAAGTCTTGAGATTTGA
>NC_045740.1:17308266-17308426 GCF_008692095.1 Etheostoma spectabile
GTTGCAGACCTTTTACATTTTTGTTCATCAAGCACAGTGCAACAATGAGTGACCAGAGAAATATTTCTACAATAATTTAAACTAAATTTGAAAGCTTAGTTGAGAAATAACTTGCTAGGTGTGCTGCTTGAAACAATAATGTGATGATTAGTGAAGTAAT
>NC_045740.1:17308440-17308764 GCF_008692095.1 Etheostoma spectabile
GTGTGTGTGTGTGTGTGTGTGTGTGTGTGTGTGTGTGTTTGTACTTACAGTTTTCACAACATTGAAATCAGTACTCTAGCAAGTCATTGAAAACATGTTTAGGTTCCTTTTTGGACCTCGGTCTTCTTCTTCAAAGAAGACCAAACGAAGGAGTGAGAGACTTTCGTCTCTTGAAGACTCCTACCCTCGCAGGCAAAGGGGTGAGAGCCCAATGCCTTGTGCAACAAGCAAGCCCTCTAACACCGGGCAGCAGGAACGAAAGGATGTGAGCGCTCTGTTCTTCGTTGGCAACAACCCTTCTACCATCACGAAGGAGCACAGGCA
>NC_045740.1:17308774-17314321 GCF_008692095.1 Etheostoma spectabile
GAGCCCTTTGCCTTGTGCAAAAAGCAAGACCTCTAACACCGGGCAGCACGAACCAAAGGATGTGAGCACTCTGTTCTTTGTAGGAACCAAACCTACCATCACGAAGGAGCACAGGCAAAGGAGTGAGAGCCCAATGCCTTGTGCAAAAAGCCAGCCCTGTAACACCGGGCACCAAGAACGAAAGGATGTGAGCGCTCTGTTCTTCGTTGGCAACAACCCTTCAACCATCACGAAGGATCCCAGGCAAAGGGGTGAGAGCCCTTTGTCTTATGCAGAAAACAAGCCCTCTACCACCAGGCAACAAGAACGAGGGGATGTGAGCTCTCTGTTCTTTGTAGGAACCAAACCTACCATCACGAAGGAGCACAGGCAAAGGGGTGAGAGCCCTTTGCCTTGTGCAAAAAGCAAGCCCTCTAACACCAGGCAACTAGAACAGAGGGATGTGAGCTCTCTGTTCTTTGTAGGAACCAAACCTACCATCACGAAGGAGCACAGGCAAAGGGGTGAGAGCCCTTTGTCTTCATCCTCGGAAGACAACCAGCCTTATTCTCCAACATGGCAGCAAAAAAGAACGGCTAAGAGCCCTCCATCTTTGGATGACGACGAGCTTTCTATCACAAGGAGCCAGCAGGAAACCAGGGGTGAGAGCGCTTCATCCTCACCATCTGAAGACGATGAGCCTTCTACAACCTTTGGGCAGGATGAAGGAAAGGGTGAGAACCATTTGCCCCGCTTTGAAATCAACCGTCCTCCCATCTGGAGAGAGCCTGTACGAAGGGGTGAGAGACCATCTAATGGAGACTTTAACCCATCGACCAACTTAAGGCAGGACGGACAAAGTGGTGGGAGCCCTTCATCTTCTGACGACGAAGAGCCTTCTACCACAAGCAGGCAGGAAGAACAAAGGGGTTTGAGGCCTTTGTCTTTTGCAGACATGCGCCTTGCTACCACCTTGAGGCTTGACAGAGGAATCTATGAGCCCCTTTTTCCCTGCGTCACCAGAGACCTTCCAACCAAGTTGATGCAGGACGGACAAAGCGGTGAAAGCCCTTCCTCTTCATCATCTGGAGATGACGAGCCTTATCCCTCAAGGACACAGCAAGAAAAAAGGGGAGAGAGTCCTCCTTTTTCTCCTTCTTCTTCTTCTTCTTCTTCTTCTTCTGAAGACGATGAGCCTTCCACAACTAGGAGGCAGCAAAAAAGACGGGTTGAGAGCCCGTCATCATCCTCTTCTGAAGACGAAGAGCCTTCTACCACAAGCAGGCAGGAAGAACAAAGGGGTTTGAGGCCTTTGTCTTTTGCAGACATGCGCCTTGCTACCACCTTGAGGCTTGACAGAGGAATCTATGAGCCCCTTTTTCCCTGCGTTACCAGCGCCCTTCCAACCAAGTTGATGCAGGACGGACGAAGGGGTAACAGCCCTTCCTCTTCATCATCTGGAGATGACGAGCCTTATCCCTCAAGGAGGCAGCAAGAAAAAAGGGGAGAGAGTCCTCCTTCTTCTTCTTCTTCTTCTTCTTCTTCTTCTGAAGACGATGAGCCTTCCACAACTAGGAGGCAGCAAAAAAGACGGGTTGAGAGCCCGTCGTCATCCTCTTCTGAAGACGAAGAGCCTTCGACCAAAAGCAGGCAGCAAGAAGAAAGGGGTTTGAGGCCTTTGTCTTTTGCAGACATGCGCCTTGCTACCACCTTGAGGCTTATTCCCTGCGTTACCAGCGACCTTCCAACCAAGTTGATGCAGGACGGACGAAGCGGTGACAGCCCTTCCTCTTCATCATCTGGAGACGACGAGCCTTCTGCTGCAAGGAGGCGACAAGAAAAAAGGGGAGAGGGCCCTTCTTCTTCTTCTTCATCTGAAGACGCTGAGCCTTCTACCGTTAGCAGGCAGCAAGAACAAACGAGTTTGAGGCCTTTGTCTTTTGCAGACATACGCCTTTCTACCACCTCGAGGCTTGACAGAGAGATATTTGAGCCCCTTTTTCCCTGCGTCACCAGAGAACTTCCTTCTAAGTTGATGCGGGACAGACAAAGCGGTGACAGCCCTTCCTCTTCATCTGGAGACGACGAGCCTTCTGCTAGAAGGAGGCGGCAAGAAAACAGGGGAGAGGGTCCTTCTTCTTCTTCTGTAGACAGCAAGCCTTCTACTACAAGAAGGCGGCAAAAAAGAAGGGCTAGAAGAAGGGCTAGGAGCCTTTCGTCTTCATCATCTGGAAACGACGAGCCTTCTGCTGCAAGGAGGCAGAGAAAAAGAAGGGTTAAGAGACCTTCGTCATCCTCTTCTGGAGACGAAGGGCCTTCTACCGCAAGGACGCAGCAAGACGGAAGGGCTTATAGAACTATCCTACCTAAACCCATCTATCTGAGCGAGGAAAAAATACGTGAGTATGGAGAGCAATATAGACAGATGTGTGCGAGAGAGAGGAAGCGAGTTGAAAGGGAAAAGGAGGCGACAGAAAAACAGGAGCAGGAGAAAAGAGAGCGGAAGGAGAGGGAGGAAATTGAAAGAGAAAAGCAGCGTTTGGAGGAGGAGAGGATAAAAAGAGAAAACGAGAGGTGTGAAAAGAAGGAGAGGAAAACCTTCGGTCTGCTTTCAAGAATATATCTTTGGTGGCTCAATGGCGAGATAAAAAGCTTAGACAGAGGAATCACATCAGCCGCTGTGCATGAGCGCAACCTCCTGCGTCATGGTAAGAAAGTCAACTTACATTTTGTCACATAAAATGTCATAAAGGTATATGCATAGCCTCCTTTTTAGATAAACAGTTCCAGTAAACCAGTGGTGGAACAAGTATTCAATTTCTTCACTAATTAAATTTCCAACACCACTATGTAAGAAAACAACAACTCCATTACAAGTAAAAGTCTTTGATTTAAAGTCCTATAAATAATTATTCCATAAAATTCATTGAAAGTAAATGTAGTCAGAAAAACAGCCCATGTGACTGATGTGGGCTACTTTGTAATAATACACAAAAGGAGGAACTGTGCAGTTTTTTGTGTGCTTAATTTACCTTAATTGATAAACTTTGGAGTCATTTAAATGGTTATATGACTTTTTTTTAATTGAATGGTGGACTCAGGAATTATCGCGTGATATCAAGTCTGATATCAGGTCTTACGATGTAACAAATTGCTTCATGGCACTGCACATATTCGTCAATAATCTTAAACAGTACTTATAGGTAAATGTATTTACACTGACATTAATTACATGAGATCAGACTGTGATGCATATATAAAGATATAAGGTTCTTTTAGCATCAATATGTGAATCCTAACTCCTCTTCAGTCCACACATTTGGGGTTTTAAATTTTGGTGTGTCTACAATGAAACATATATGGCATATTGTGTTAATTAGAGGTGTTGCTCGGTGTGTTTTTGCATTTTGGAGAGAGCCAGATTAGCAGTTTCTCTTCTGTCTGAGTCCAGCTGCATGCTTAACACACTTCAATCTTTAATGCGAAGTACTCTTATGACTTTAAAATGTAGTCTATTTATGGATTATTCGCTCAGCTACTCAACGTTGTGACAGTTTTTTTGTCTAATAAAAAGGCGACAGTGAGAATACTTTCTATTTCTGAATAGACATAAATTGCTTTGAAAAGGATTTAAAACTCACAAAGTTGCCTTGTGTTGTCCTGTTCTGCAGGGAAGGACTAAGCATGTAAGATCAGTTAAAACTGTCAGAAATTAATTTTTATCTCACAGTGGGTACATATTTCTTTCATGACTGATTAAATCATCATGGAGAACAAAGGAAACATGCTCAGTCGCTAAGATAGCAGACCAACACACTGATCTCACTTATGGCGCCAGGCCAACGTGTACTTTTTAACAACTTGTAACACAACAAAGTGTACAACTGGACTCCAGACTTAACCTCTCATATGCTGTTGGTTACAGGTCCCCCGAGAAATCCGAGGAAGAAGGCAGAATTAGAAAGGCTGCTCGACCGAAAGAAGGAGCTGCTCATGTCCAGACGCAGAGCAGAATACAAGGTGGAGAGGGAAGTGAGGAAGCAAAGACGGAAGATAGAAGGGAAGGAAAAATATGTGAAGAAGATGGATGATATCTCTGTGGGGTGCCGCGTCTCAGAGCGCCCTGCTTTTCGGCCCAGGCCAGTGCCCGCCAGGTCAAGCGACCCCGGACTTGGTAGATATATCACGCTTGGACGCCAATACCATTTGCGCTACAGAGCTCAAGCCCCCACAGAATAATAACGTTCATCTCCTCTCATAAAAATTAAAATTAAAATTAAAATTACAAAAAAATTTAAATTAAAATTACAAAATAATTTAATTCAAAAAACGTAATATTAAAAAAAATAAAAAAAATAAATAAAAGTAAAAAAAAAATTAAAATAAGCAATCTCTCAATTCACAAGCAAGAGATGTTTTTAGTCTGTTTTTAAAGTCTTGCTGGTCCCTTAATGTAAACTATTCAACAATTGGCTACTTTTTTGTCCCTCAAAAAAACAAACAGAAACAATTAAAATATGACCAATTACCGATGCATGTGCGCATGCCGAGGGTTGCCATGTAAGTTTGGGTTGCCGCTCCACTGTGCAGTACCTCAGTGACCGGTAAGTACTCCTGCAGCCGAGGCCAGTCTGGACAAACCCTGCTGTGTGTGGAGATCCTCCCACACAGCAGCTGTTGGTGTGTTTGGTGTGTTTTTGTTTTTTTGTCTGTCTGTCCGTCTGTGTTTCTGTTCCCGCCTGCATGTTCCACAGAGTGTGGACCCCCCCACCCCCCCCTGTTGATTCTCCCTACACCTGGCACCAATTCCAATCAGCGCACCTACTAATGGAGCTCAGCGTAAGTTCACGACTTTAATAACATTTTCACATCACTCCTAGTTGATCAGCTGTTTCCATGCGTTCACTTTTCAGTTAAACCAACCAGATTCAGAATGTATTTCACGACCCAATCACAGCATGACGTCCCTGTTTTAAATCTGGTCTCTCCTTGTCAGTTGTCATTTCAGGACTAGAGTGCGAACAATAACCTTCACTTCATTTTCTGGGCCCGTTGATGGTTGTTGGTGGAGCTAATGGACACGTGATTCTTGCACGTTCATTAGAAGAGATTGTGATCAACGACCTTTTCATCAACACGACGACGACTATTGAATCTGTGAATTCAACAGTAGGCTACAGACGGTGTGTGGTATGAGAGGGCTTCGGCTTGTCTGTGTTTTAGTCCGTTCAGCAGCCCCTCAGTGGCCAAATTTAAGAATATTCTCAGTAATTCTAGGCTTTATCGTTTACATGATGTCTTGTCATCGTTGCTGACTATCTACAATTTTGATTGATAGCTAATTGGCTTATCTAATAGACTGCAGTCGCTTCATCACACATCACATCCCTGGGAAGGCAGCTGTTGTTGTGGCCTGTTTTATCAGTCGCACAGCCTACGTAGTACTACATCAGTCCAGCGTCTGCAATCACAGATGTCTGGCTATGCATGGGACCTGTGGTGGGTCTTGTTTCATAATAGGTTTTTTCTTTAGAATCAAGTCCTGTTTATCATTTGAAGCAAAAAAAA
>NC_045740.1:17314331-17314900 GCF_008692095.1 Etheostoma spectabile
CAACTTGTAAATGCAACATTCTTGTCTGTTTTGGACTATGGGGATATTTTACACATGCATTCAACCTCCAAGTGTCTTCATGCTTTGGACACTGTGTTTCACGGAGCCTTGGGATTCATCACAAACTTAAAATCTCTCATTCATCACTGTTTGCTGTATTCTCGGATAAGGTGGTTTTCCATCTCCATCCGGCGTTGGAAGCACTGGCATCTTTTTATTTATAAGGCAGTATTAGGACTTCTTCCTCCTTATCTGAACACTTAGGGACATATCACCTGCGCTCACAGGATCTGGTTTTGTTGACAGTCCCTAAAGCCCGCACTGACTTCGGCAAAAAGGCTTTTAATTTTGCAGCCCCATCTGCATGGAATCAGCTTCAGAATGAACTCCAGTTGAAGGAGTTGGTCTCATTTTATTCTTTTAAAGGCTTTTTAGAGGACCTTGCAGAAAGGCAGTCTGTATGCCACTGTTTTTAAATTGATTTAGGACCCTGGTTTTTATGATGACATGATGTTGTTTGAATATGAGTGAAAGTGTGTTTATGTATTTACATGTAAGTGTCTCTGTCT
>NC_045740.1:17314911-17315949 GCF_008692095.1 Etheostoma spectabile
AAACGTGCTGCTGCCACTTGCCAGGACACTCTTGTAAAAGAGATTTTTAATCTCAAGGAGTTTTCATCCTGGTTAAATAAAGGTTTGAATGAATGAATGAATGAATGAATAATCACTATGGTGTTTTCTCACCTTTTCGGTCATGTTGGCTGTTGGTTGTGCGTCATTCACCTAGAGTAGACTCCCTGATTTCGTTGCCGTGCAGGCACACTTTGCTCTTTTTAAATCCCTGATACTAGTCTACTCACAGTACGACTTATGGCACCAGAAAGTCTTCCCTATGGTGTAACGTCATGGACCCTGGAACCATAACATTTTGGTAAGTATGCATATAACTGATGGTGGTGTATTGTGTGGTCACTATGATGTTTCTCGCTTTTACAGTTTTTAATTTTCACCGACTTCATTGCCGAGATTTAATTTGAACCAGCCTTTAAATAACTACACCTTCTCGTTCACTGTCCAGATCCGTGGGGCTTAGTAAGGAATGTGCAGTATGTGCCTGACTAGTCTTCCATCACTAAGTCTCGTCATTTTTGGGGCATATGTCGGGGTTTTGCTGCCCCTTTCGAAACATATTGTAACGATGGAGTGTAATCTCCAAATACTTTGCACATTTAATATTTAGGTTGTGTAATTTCCACAAATCTTTTCATGATTGCAAGGAAGTTTCTCCTGATTGGAGTGGAGCTCAGCGTAAGTTCAAGACTTTAACAACATTTTTGCATCACTCCTAGTTAATCAGCTGTTTATATGCATTTACTCTTTAGTAACCAATCAGATTCGGACACGCATTCACTTTTCAGGTAAACCAATCAGATTAAGCATGTATTTCACAACCCAATCACAGCATGACATCCCGTTTTAAATCTGGTCTCTCCTCTGTGGTTTTCAGTTGTCATTTCAGGACTAGAGTGTGACCCGCCTCCTCCCCTTCAACACCGGTCCTCTCACCCATGATGCCCTGGGTCTTCATCAGCTGACAGCTCCTGATTGAACTCATCCTGCTCCATCACCTGCCTTCAGATGCCAGTCTGA
>NC_045740.1:17315959-17321855 GCF_008692095.1 Etheostoma spectabile
TCTCCCTGCCGGATTGTTGCTTACCACTGAGTATGCTTCTTCACCAGGCTTCGAGACTTGTATCAAGTCTAGTTTCTTGTTTTTTAACATACCCGTCTGCTCCGTTCCCTGATGTTACTAACTGGAAGATCTCTGTTCTCAGAAGTAACCCACCTTACAGACATACTCTCCTGCCAAAGACCACGCAAACTCCATGAAACACAAAGTCTAAGCTGCACGTGAGAACACAGACCGCACCCCCTTGCCAGTCAGCCATCTTCAGAACTCAGCACCCTCTAACCAGTCCAGCCATCTTCGGAACCGGCAACCCCTCGCCAGTCCAGCCATCTCTCGGACTCAGTACCCCTCTGCCAGTCCAGCCATCTTCGGATAGTAAACCCCTCTGCCATCCAGCCATTTCGGACCCGGCACCCCTTGCCAGTCCAGCCATCTTCGGACTCAGTACCCCTCTGCCAGTCCAGCCATCTTCGGACTCAGTACCCTCTCCCCAGTCCAGCCATCTTCGGAATCAGCACCCCCTTACCAGTCCAGCCATCTTCGGACCCGGCACCCCTTGCCAGTCCAGCCATCTTCGGACTCAGCACCCCCTCTGCCAGTCCCAGCCATCTTCAGACCCAGCACCCCCTCTGCCAGTCCAGCCGTCTTCGACTCAGCACCCCCTTGCCAGTCCAGCCATCTTCGGACTCAGCACCCCCCTCTACCAGTCCAGCCATCTTCGGACCGGCATCCCTCTGCCAGTCCAGCCATCTTCGGACTCAGTAACCTCTCCCGCCAGTCCAGCACATCTTCGGAACCAGCCACCCCTAGCCAGTCCAGCCATCTTCAGAGACCCAGCACCCCCTCTGCCAGTCCAGCCATCTTCGGACTCAGCACCCCCTCTGCCAGTCCAGCCATCTTCAGACCAGCACCCCTCTGCCAGTCCCGCGTCTTCGGACTCAGCACCCCCTCTGCCAGTCCAGCCATTTCAATCAGCACCCCCTTGCCAGTCAGCCATCTTCGACCCGCACCCCTCTGCCAGTCCAGCCATCTTCGGACCCAGCACCTCTGCCAGTCAGCCATCTTCGACCCCGCACCCCTGCCAGTCCAGCCATCTTCGGACCCAGCACCCCCTCTGCCAGTCCAGCCATCTTCGGACCCAGCACCCCCTCTGCCAGTCCAGCCATCTTCGGACCCAGCACCCCCTCTGCCAGTCCAGCCATCTTCGGACCCAGCACCCCCTCTGCCAGTCCAGCCATCTTCGGACCCAGCACCCCCTCTGCCAGTCCAGCCATCTTCGGACCAGCACCCCCTCTGCCAGTCCAGCCATCTTCGGACCCAGCACCCCCTCTGCCAGTCCAGCCATCTTCGGACTCAGTACCCCTCTGCCAGTCCAGACATTTGGACCCAGCACCCCTCTGCCAGTCAGCCATCTTCGGAACCAGCACCCCTCTGCCAGTCTAGCCATTCGGACCCAGCACCCCCTCTGCCAGTCCAGCCATCTTCGGACCCAGCACCCCCTCTGCCAGTCCAGCCATCTTCGGACCCAGCACCCCCTCTGCCAGTCCAGCCATCTTCGGACCCAGCACCCCCTCTGCCAGTCCAGCCATCTTCAGACCCAGCAAACCCTTGCCAGTCCAGCCTTCGGACCCAGCACCCCTTGCCCAGTCCAGCCATCTTAGACCCAGGAACTCCCTCTGCCAGTCCAGCCATCTTCGGACCCAGCACCCCCCCTCTGCCACAGCCATCTTCAGACCCAGCACCCCATCTTCCAGTCAGCCATTCGGACCCGGCAACCCTCTGCCAGTCCAGCCATCTTCAGACCCAGCAACCCCTCTACCAGTCCAGCCATCTTCGGACCAGCCACCCCCTCGCCAGTCCAGCCATCTCAGGACCCAGCACCCCTCTGCCAGTCCAGCCATCTTGGACCCGGCAACCCTTCTGCCAGTCCAGCCATCTTCAGACCCAGCACCCCCTCTGCCAGTTCAGCTATCTCGACCACACCCCTCTACAGTCCAGCCATTCGGACCCGGCACCCCCCTCTGCCAGTCCAGCCATCTTCGGACCGGCCACCCCCTCTGCCAGTCCAGCCATCTTCACGACCCAGCACCCCTCTGCCAGTCCAGCCATCTTCAGAAACCACCACCCTCTACCAGTCCAGCCATCTTCGGACCCGGCACCCCTCTGCCAGGCCACCATCTTCAGACCCAGCACCCCCTCTGCCAGTCCAGCCATCTTCAGAACCACCACCCCCTCTGCCAGCCCACACTCACAGCTTCAATAAAATAAGATTCTTTACCCCCTATTCCAGTCTGCGCCTGAGTTGTGTCCCCTAATCCAGACAGGCTCTCCCCCAAATTTGTCTGACTCTCTGCTCCTGGACCCCCTGGTCTTATTCACAAAGGGTGGGGTCTCTTGGCCACAGTGGTGTGTGTGTGTGTGTGTGTGTGTGCCTATTCGTTATCTTTCAATTGGAATGTGACTGTGGGTTTATGACCCTCAGTTCAGGAAAAGATCAGTGGGGGTAAAAGTGGCTGAAACCTGAGACAGGATGATCACTAACAATCAATTCTGGTTCTAACACATTTAGGAGAGCTGGATTATAACAAAACATACCAGAATATCTTATATCATAAAACAAAAGTATTGCAAAACAACTTAATGCAACAAACAACAAACAACAAACTATATACTTATGACAACAAACTCAGTGCATGACCAACATGTCTTCATCTATGCTGAAATAACGCTTTTATCTTTGTAGCTTGAATGTAGAATGCAAATCACACACAATGTTTAAGCACATATAACATTTTAAATCCCAACAGTAAAGAGGTGGTAGCTGGATACTCATTGCGAACACAAAGTCTTAACCCTCGTGTTGTCTTCCCGTTAACCATGAACTTGTCCTTCCTGGCCAAAATCGAAAATGAATTTTTTTTTGTGTTTTTCCGATGTTTTTTTTGTTGACGCTTTTTCTGATTTACTTGTCACTTTTTCCGGCTTTTGGCGCTTTTTTTTTTTAAACCCTGAGTTGGTTTAAAAATAGGTTTTACACTTATTCTTGGAAGTCATGGTCAGGAAATCTCATTTATATCAAATTGTACGAACGTTTTTAGTTAAAAAAGCAGAAATCATGAATTATTTTGACTAATAGTTAAGATCAGAGGTTGTTGAGTGGATCACAGATGGGTAGATGTCGAAGTTTAGTCCGCATACTGTTTTGAAACTATTAAAAAAAAAAAAAAAAGAACTCAAATGCTATAAGATGAAATAAAACACCCAAAAAAATCAATAAAAGTAATCATTCATTTTACCTGAAGAATGTTGCATGGAATTATCCATGTTTTTTTCTGGGCAATTTGGTTGAAAGGAATCCATATTTCTGATATAAAACACTGAAACGGGTCAATTTGACCAAAGGCCAACACAAGGGTTAAATAATATTGCTCTTCATGAGGCCCTAACGTGCTCAGACATGAATTGTAAAGATGTGCTACATGTTGATAATCTCTGTGCAATATAGGACGATGTTGTGAAATGTCTCAATGATTCCAGTGAACTCTTTCCTTAAAGTAAATTAAATAAGTTTGTGGCTGAGATGTTGAGGCAACAGAGGCCTGTGGGCTCTGGTCAGACATGAGGTATTGTTAGATATGGAAATAAAAAGACAAAATGCTAGAGTTAAGCATGTACTCCGTTTTAAGAAAAATGAAAACACAATGAGAGCCGACTCGCTAGCCAGTAAGCTACAGAACAACAACCTTACTGACCTTTGGTAAGAAGTCAAAATAATGAGTACAAAGAAAACATCCTTAGCGGCTGATGTTGAAGGTTTTATAAGCCCAGAAAAAATAGCTGAGCGTTGGCATGAGCACTACTGTGACCTTATTAATTGTGTTAAAAGTAGCCCAGTTAGAATTAATCAGGAACATATTGATTTCTCAGCAGATATGATAGTTAGGGCAGCAGATATTCATAATGCCATCATTATGTTGGAGAACAACAAAGCCTGGTATGGACATAACCAAAGTATGGACTGCATAACTGCAGAGCATCTAAAATAAGCTATAAGCTATAATAAATACATCTGTATCAGCAATCTTGATTTAAAACAGTCACCAAAGGCCCAGTACAGTCAGTCATTAAATACTGCCATCTGCTGGTAGAAGGGGGAACAGTTTGGTCCATTACGTGGAAAACCACATTAAATATTAATTTAATTATATAATATAGCGCTAACACTAACAACCCTATATTACCAACTGTATTAAACCAAATCCTTAAACGGGGCTGGTGATGTGCACGTGGATAGGCTTGATATTAAATAACTGTAATAAACTACTGTTGCTAACATATTTCTTTGGGTCCAGGATCATATCAGCCTATTTATTGATTGATTTTTTTCCTTCTAACGTTACTCTGGTATAACGTTAGTGTTGCATATTATGTCCGCTCTAAAAGCTTGTCTTTTATTTATATTGGCTAGATTTACTATTACTTCCGGGTCATTTAGGCCCACCTTTCTTTCTTTTAATGTAGATCTTCCATCGGAGAACTGAAAACAGGAATTTCAAAAAAAAAAAAAAAGGACATTTAATTTGGTTTGGTTGTTTTTCATTTTTTGAATCAAAACCAAGGCGGAGGACTGCTCTTTTTTTTTTTACCGTTTCTTTGTTTTTGGTTTGAAAACGACAAACAAAAAAAAGGTGGTTTTCTCTTTATTTCGTTTTGTGGTTCAAACGAAAAGACAAAGTATCAAAACGTACACGGACCATGAACCAATAAACAGACTATGTTTAGGGTCTAACCTTCAAAAACATGTTTAACATCATTAGGCAATTTATTAGTAGGCTAACATATAAATGTATTAAAATGTAGTCCACGACAGAACCATTTTGGAGCGATCTACACTTTTATTTTGAAAATCCTCACAACAAAGCGCAAGCTGAAACTAGCTGTTTTTTGATTGGTCGATCATAGTTACGTTCGGTGTATCCAATCAGCGAGCAGCTGGTCTCTATATAGGTGGTTCTCAGCGATGACCAGGCACATTCTGTCGACTACACCGAGGGAAGAAACGTAAAGATGTCTGGACGCGGTAAGGGAGTCGGTAAGACCAGAGCGAAGGCCAAGAGCCGGTCATCCCGGGCCGGACTTCAGTTCCCGGTCGGCCGTGTCCACAGACACTTGAGAAAGGGCAACTACGCCCACCGCGTCGGTGCCGGGGCGCCGGTGTACCTGGCGGCGGTGCTCGAGTACCTGACCGCCGAGATCCTGGAGCTGGCCGGTAACGCCGCCCGCGACAACAAGAAGACCCGGATCATCCCCCGCCACCTGCAGCTGGCGGTCCGCAACGACGAGGAGCTCAACAAGCTGCTGGGCGGGGTGACCATCGCTCAGGGCGGCGTGCTGCCCAACATCCAGGCCGTCCTGCTGCCCAAGAAGACCGAGAAGGCCGCGAAGAAGTAAACACCCGGAAACGACTCAACCAACAACACAACGGTTCTTTTAAGAGCCACACACCTCGAGCTAAAGGCCGTTTCCTTGGTGCTGTTAATAGATTACTTTCAATGTTTGAATCACCCGAGGTAGAGTTACAACGAGTCACATTGTTAACCTTTGTGGTGTCTTTGTTTTTTGGAGGTTTTTTAACACTAACATTAACTTAATTTAGTCAATAAACCTCATTTATAAGAAATTATACCTGGTGTTTTTAGTTAGAAAAGGAGACATTAAGGACTACTTGATTATCCATTAATTCACTTTCCTTTAAAATCAGCCTAAAATTAAAAGGAAAGTATGTTGATGGATAATCAGACTGGAATATGTTAATTTTTACTCTGCTATTTTTGTTCAAATGCTATAAGACGCCCCAAAATTAAGGCAAATAGAGATTTGTACTTGCCAAAGAGCGTTG
>NC_045740.1:17321865-17323912 GCF_008692095.1 Etheostoma spectabile
ATCATGTTATTTTGGGGAATTAAAAAGAAACATTGATATAGGGAAACCGGTCAACATGAGGGTTAAAGAGTGTCATGCTCCTGCAGAAGACATCAGTCCATGAGGTCTTATTTTAGGAAAATGTTCTCTGTCACAGAGAATTACTACACTACCCACAATTGTAAATGTGAAAGCGACGCCCCTGATTGGTGCAGCTAACTGTTACTATAGAAATGCTCGGTGTATGTGTAGTTTAATGTCCCAAATTCACTCCAACGTAACCTTAACCACTCAAGGTCAAATGCCTAACCCCAACCAATCAAGCTGCTTCGTAGAGAGCGGGTCCTGGCGTAGCCATAGTGATATTTAGGACACTAAACTGCACGTATGTCGTTGAAAAATGCCCAATAAATTGTGTTATGGTCACTATTCAAGGTCCAACCGACAGGGTGGAGGTAGGCTACCGGTCGGCGGTTTCTGAAAACAATCCGTATAATGTTAGGCTAATTTATCAGAATCAGCTTTATTTGCCAGGTATGAGGACACATACGAGGGATTTTGCTTTGGATCGTGTTGCTCACAATGGGCTTACTCATACAAAACAATATATACACACACACTATAAATAGAAACAATACAGACAGGTTGAAGCAATAGTGCAAAGTATGCAGGAGTCAATTATAATTATGGAGCATAGTGCAAAGGGTGCTGCAATAGTAACTTATTATATAAGTATGATATTACAAGATGAACAGCTCTGAAATAAAGAATGATGAATAAGTAATAAGTGGAACCAGTAACCAGGTGCTGATGAACATGTAGCTCTGTTGTTTATAAAGTGGAGGTCTGTCAGAGAGAAAACAACAAAAACCAATCGGTGCTGCCTACACCGTGTGATCCTCCTGCTAAAGTTAGCACCCAACAGGCTCCAACAGGGCAGGTTTTAAACCGGTTTTTACCCTCTAAACGTGTAATTAATCAACTTTTGGCATCGCCTCAGCTCGCTTGGAACCTCGACTGATGTAGTACTACAAAAAGGACCCGTTACCAGGTACCAGGGACTTTTTTTTCATAATGGAAAACCAAAAAAGGCGAGACGAGCAGATACCATGCAGTGGAAAAATGCTATTAGAGATACTTAGGGACCGTCTAAAACCCAGAAAAGAGATGAAACAAAGATGTGTAGGCTATTAATTTAATGATTAAATAAGGTAGTGTCTCCAAACTTACAATTATGACTTGTATCCTGGTAGTTGTACTACAGCACTTAAAAAAAAAAGAAGCATATGCTTATTTTTTTAAATGTTTGTCTCTTTTGTGTTGTAGTTTGTAGACGGTCCCTAAGCACCTCTTGCGCCTGAATTAGCACAACTTTCATGAATTTCTTTCACATCTACAGCAGTCAGCTTTACTGTGCATCACTGCGCATGGGTAGCCATTGTAACGACATATTGAACATAAGAGGCTAAAAACACGTTTAAAACCTGCCCTGTTTGAGCCTGTGGAGTGCAGACTTTAGCAGGAGGATCAACTAAGTGTAGACAGCACCGATTGGTTTCCCTCTGACAGCACTCCACATTTACAAACTGAGCTACGTGTTGAAATTGACCGGAATTCTCCTTTAACTACGCTGAAACAGGTACTTATTTTACATTACATCTACATGAATGCACCACCTCTGAACAAAACCGCTTTAACATGCAAGCCCAACACCTGCATAGGACACGTGCTCACTTGTCTTTGTTCATGTACAATAACATTTCCGTGTAACTTAGATGTTTTATCCCCCAAATCCTGTTCTTTATCCCTATAAGTATGCTTGTCATGGCATTATGGATCCGCCAGACAGTTGCAACACATAAGCTACTTTACAGACCTACAAACACGTGCTACGCTGTGAACTGCATTTAATCAGGGGACCTGCAGAACTGATCAGGATCTTTTGCTCGGTTAGAGTTGGTCTGTGGCTCTTAAAAGAGCCGTTTTGTTTACTGTATGCTGGTCTCAGGTCAGTCTAAGCCCTCTCTCCGCGGATGCGCCGGGCCAGCTGGATGTCTTTGGGCATGAT
>NC_045740.1:17323935-17324080 GCF_008692095.1 Etheostoma spectabile
CGCACAGGTTGGTGTCCTCGAACAGGCCGACCAGGTAGGCCTCGCTGGACTCCTGCAGCGCCATGACGGCGGAGCTCTGGAAGCGCAGGTCGGTCTTGAAGTCCTGAGCGATCTCCCGGACCAGGCGCTGGAAGGGCAGCTTGCG
>NC_045740.1:17324090-17325103 GCF_008692095.1 Etheostoma spectabile
TCGGTGGACTTCTGGTAGCGGCGGATCTCACGGAGAGCCACGGTACCGGGCCTGTAGCGGTGAGGCTTCTTCACGCCGCCGGTGGCCGGCGCGCTTTTACGCGCAGCCTTGGTGGCCAGCTGCTTCCGGGGGGCCTTTCCTCCGGTGGACTTACGGGCGGTCTGCTTGGTCCTGGCCATGGCTGTTTTATCTCTGAGTTGTCAGGAGAAAGAGTTCAGCCTGCCTGCAGAGCCGCGTCTTTATAAAGGAACTGCCGCAGCCAGGGCAGCGCTGATTGGTTCAGGCCGGAAAGCGCGCGCTTTAGCAGATCCCCAATTGGACAACGATAATTCAAAGTTAACCACACACACAGCGGCTGGCAAACAAAGAAAGAACCGGACTGTATATTATTAACAGTCTATGGAAAGAACAAGACGATGAACTAACGTGTAGAGACAATTTGTTCGATTAAACTCTTAAAATCAATCTGCTGTTTTGACTGTTTTGTCAAAATCAGTAACTTTAAATCTTGAAGAAACACCACTGCCACGTTACATGGTCATTTTTGTCTCTATATGCTCCTGTATAGTTTTTTTGTAAAGTATTCTGTAGTTTTGTATATTACTTATATGTATATTATCATGCGTTTAATACATGTGTATTCTTATTTGATATCAATGTAGCAGCTGGTCAAAGTGAAGCTAGTTTGAACTATGCTGCATTTATGTATTTGTTTTTTGAAGAAATTAAGAAACAAAGCAGGCTACAATAAGCTCAATATAGTGTTTATATAGGCTACATATGTTCATAATGCCCATAGGCCTAAATCAAAAATATCAAATCTCACCAGCTGGCTTTATATTCTGTACATCACAATAAAGACAACATGAAACACTGGTACTTGAACGGTTATTGTAAACAAGAATGATTGTTTTTGTGTCTTCTGCTCCACACGCTGATGATCTTTTATGGAAGATATAAGACTTACCAACTCATGCTTTGTATGTTGCTTTTTTTTTTTTTTACAAAAAGCT
>NC_045740.1:17325113-17325708 GCF_008692095.1 Etheostoma spectabile
TTTTTACAAATTACATGTTATGACATACATTGAGAGCAAAAAAAGATAAATACAAACTACGAATTACAACAACATGACAATTTACATTATAAAGTGCAGAGAGCGGTTAAAGTGCATGCGTTAAAGTGCATGTGCTAATAGTGCAAAGAACAGACCATAAAGTGCAGAACGCAAAACATTACAAATTAATAATATTCCAAGGTAGGAGCTGATTTTTGTCTAATTTTTTCCTTCTTCTTAACTCAGTGATGACTTGTATGTTGCCAGTGGTCACCATCTCATTCAGGTTAAACCCTACGGAGCTAGATTTGTTTCTTTATTACATGCAAGAAAACAAATGATCTGAGAGAAGAAGAAGAAAAAAAAAAACATTTGAGAGAAAAAGTCATCACACTGATACCAAAAAAAACATTTTATGAGAGGAAAAAAAATGTCTTTGAGAAAAGGTTTGCACACAGTTGGAATTCATAATTGCTCTGCTTGATATTGTGTGAATTATAATCATCGTTTGAGGGTGTGGTGTGCAGTTACGGTGAGTAAATGTTGCAGCGGAAAAGAACACTTGCAGATAATCATATGTATAGTGTGCTTAAAA
>NC_045740.1:17325718-17345129 GCF_008692095.1 Etheostoma spectabile
CCAGATGCTGTATGACAATACAACAGACTGTTATTACCAGCGATGAAGTCTGTAGATACTCACCGAGCTGAGGAGAAGAAAAGCACTGGACAAAAATAAGCTCCCACCTTGGGACATTATTAATTTGTAATGCTTCGCACTTTATATACTACTACTAGTATATAAAATACATGATATCCACATGATACATTAGAGAGCAAAACAATCCATAGAAACAGCAGCGAATTTACAAACATGACATAGTCTAGCCTACATTATAAAGTGCTTGAAGGTCATGAGTTAAAGTGCATGTGCTAAAGTGCAAAGAACAGGCTAAAGTGCAAAAGAGTATATAAAGTGCGAAGCATTACAAATTAATAATGTCCCAAGGTAGGAGCTTATTTTTGTCCAGTGCTTTCCCCCCCCATTTTTTCCATGTACATTCATTTCTACATGAAGGTACAACATAGTATCAAAGTCTATTTAAATAGAAAGGTTTGTTTTCCCAACAGGGAAGTCTGTTGATGACTTTAAATGTACACGACAGAGCTGCAACACAGCTCAATTATTTATTAATCTGCAATTGGCAATTATAACCTATGAAATGTCAAAAAAAAAAAAAAAAAAAGTCCATCCCAGTATCTAAGCATTAATGTAACGTTTTTCTGTCACCTAAACAGATTTAATATAAAACAAAATTTGAGGCTTCTGCAGCCTTAAACTCTCAAAATGACTGAGTCTATTGAACCAACACTAAATCTGTAATCCAGATTACAGAGCCTGTACATTGTCCCTACACAAGCAACAGCTAGGCGGCTAACTAGTGAACACAAATACATGAAACGTGAGTTTAAGAAAGAAGGAAAGGAGCTCTTAAGAGTCTGTGGGTGGCTCTTAAAAGAGCCTTTGGGTTGTTGTAGTTGGTGGTGTTACAGCAGGGCTGTTTACTTGGAGCTGGTGTACTTGGTGACGGCCTTGGTGCCCTCGGACACCGCGTGCTTGGCCAGCTCCCCGGGCAGCAGCAGCCTCACGGCGGTCTGGATCTCGCGGGACGTGATGGTGGAGCGCTTGTTGTAGTGCGCGAGACGGGAGGCCTCGCCGGCGATGCGCTCGAAGATGTCGCTCACGAAGGAGTTCATGATGCCCATGGCCTTGGAGGAGATGCCGGTGTCGGGGTGCACCTGCTTCAGCACCTTGTACACGTAAATGGCGTAGCTCTCCTTCCTGGACTTTCTCCTCTTCTTGCCGGTCTTGGTGGCCTTGGAGACGGCTTTCTTTGAGCCCTTCTTGGGCGCTTTGACTGGTTCCGCGGGCATGGTTGCTTCGCTCAGGGATTCCCTCAAACGGATGACTCATCCTCGCCGCGGACGCTTGATTTATATTCTCCTCATGCAAATGAGAGTGTGCTGTTGCGCGCACAGGATTGGCTGAGGCTTGGGATCGAGACTGAGCATGCGCCAACACATCCCTGCAACATCCTTGAGACGATTCAATACATTCATCTCATAGGGTAGAGTCTACATGTTCCAGTTTTTCATTGTGAAAGTTGCAGGACATGTGTTTCTTGGTATAAAAATACATTAAGTTATACAACAAATTACAAAATGTACAGGAAAAGTAAAGAAGAAAGTCAAAAAACCTTCATGGGCAGCTTCAATTAGGAAACATGAAATCTTTAAATTGTAACACATTTGGTTTATAATATATTTTACATTTAAAATAGTCAAATATCAAATATAATAACAATATAAAAGGTCTTTTAAGCCATGTTACTTTTAGATACATTTTGTTCAGATATAAAACAAGTCAATTATCTTAGTTTCAAGAAATTGTGATTGTTCAATGTTTTATGAAAATATGGTGACCAGATTTTTATTCAGGAATTCAACCGTCAAATGAAAAAAATCGTTAAAATCATGAACTCAAGTGTCATTGTGAAACATATAAAACAAACACAAGGATCCGGGGATATTTCCCTTCCCAGTTCTCTGTCCTTGAGACTTGGCTCTAATTTTCGGGACGATTAGGGCAGGAGTCGGGATTTCGGGACTGTCGCGTCACCCTGCATGAAAAACACTAGGCTCGTTCGAGATGAAGTGCGCCTCGCCTGTAAAGTGGACGAGAGCAGGCGGCAGCAGCGGGGGGCGGTGGACAAAGCTGCGGTAAAGTCGGACAGTTTCCAGCCGATTCCAGCTCCTTCGGCTGGACAGAAGTGATGAAACACTGTGGTCGATTCCGATTTAATAAAATATAATCAGACCCACACATCAGCTGGTACACGTCTCCAGTTGTATAGTTATGACAGAGTAGCTGTTAAGTGCTCTACATGCGATCTGTTGCTGATTTTAATGAACAACAGACTGAGATGATCCGTGATCTGATCAGATTTAGTCTCTTTGACTTCTAAACGTACTACCAGCCACACAACATGTGTTTCTGGACAGTAAGTCTTTAATCAGACAAATAGCATAATCCATCCGATTCAAAAAAGTAAAAGTTTAATAAACGTCATCATGTTGTAAACCAATCAGCTGTTAAATCAGCTGAAGGCCGGCGTTTCCCAGCATGCTCTGGGTCCGCCTGCTCTGCAGTCGGTGAAAAGCAACGCGCCGCCTGCGTCTCAGAACTGCGGCCGCCTGCTCTCGTGAGATTTCCGTTGCCCACTGTGCATGACGTCAGAGCAGTCGGATCAAGTCGACACAAATCAACCGGGTCCTGCGCAGACCTGGCTCATCTCGAACGAGCTATGGCTTCGTTCGAGATGAGCCAGGTCTGCGCAGAATCATCACCGGCGATCGGCGCCCGGTGCAGCCGGTTAGATTTGTCCGACTTGATCCCGACTTCTCGACGTCACGCACACGTGGGCAACGGAAATCTCACGAGAGCAAGGCCCGCAGGTCTGAGACCCAGGCGGCGCAGTTGCTGTCGTACACGATAGCTCGTTCGAGATGAACTGCGCCCCGTCTGTAAAGTGGACGAAGCAGGCGGCAGCCGGGGGGGGCGTGAAAGCTGCGGTAAAGTCGGACAGTTTCCGCCGATTCCAGCCGCCTTCAGCTGACAGGAATGATATGAACACTGTGGTGCGATTCTGATTTATACAATATATCAGACCCACATCAGCTGGTACACAGTCTCCAGTGTTTTAGTTATGACAGAGGCTGTTAAAGTGCTCTACAGGACCTGTTTGCTGATTTTTAATCACACAGACTGGAGATGATCCGTGATCTGATCAGATTTAGTCTCTTTACTTCAAACGTAACTATCAGCCACACAACTGTGTTTCTGGACAGAATAAGTCTTAAATCAGACAAATAGCAATTAAAATCCTCCGATTCAAACAATAAAAAGTTTATTAAAACTTCATCAGTTGTAAACCAATCAGGTGTTAAATCAGCTAGAAGCCGGCGTCTCTCCACATGCTCTGGCACGCCTTTCTCTGTCCGCTCATGGCTCAGTGTATGGTTAGAACAGAATGAGCAGGCTCCCGCTACACCGGCAAGCTTTAAAGCTGCTCTGCGGACGTAATAGAAGACCGTCAGCGCCAACTTTGTGGGCGGTTGTCACGGCTCCAACTGCCGTTCTGGACAAGCTCCGCCCTAAAATAGCCTTTGCGCGCTACGATTGGCCAGGCGTCCCTGGTCGCGGGAGGCAACGGAACCTGATTGGTTCAGGTCCTATCAACTGACCAATCGGCTCATCCTCACCTTGCCGCGTCCCAGCGTCCACCATTTATTAAGTAAACAGAGAGGGGGTTCTTACATTTCTTTAACATTTTCTGTTTAAAACAAAAACAAAACACAGATTATTTAAGTAAGACAATTATTTATTGTTAGCTATTACAGGTTTTCTGTCATATTTGATACACGTGTTTTGGAGACCACTACATCATAAGTGTGATATCGTATTCCCCCAAAAAACTAAATGTATAAAATCAGATACAAGCAGCACACAGATGATCCACGAAGGGACAGACACTCATCCACCTTCATTTGAGCCAAAATGGAGGTTGTCCATCATGATCCACATGTGCTTTTTGCTAGGATATCTTTGCCAAATTTAAAGACGTTAAGGCAAGAAAAACATTGACATAGTTCCAATACTTTAAGAGGAATATTAAGTGGACGTTGCAATGTGTAATTACTTAATATTTCCTAACTTAGTATATAGTTAGTTTTAAGAAAACATACTGTAAGATATTCCAACAAATGCCGGATGTATCAAAAATGATAAACAAAAACCCCCCAATTTGCAAAGTGATGTTTCCTTTTTTTTTTTATTGTTTGTGAGAAAGTCTAATTAACACCCCAGTGTCAGAGGATTACAATTGGCTTTACGAGGTTAAATATGCAAACGAGGCATCTAACGCTAACATTTCTACACTAAAAATCTACACCCGCAAATGGATAAAGTGGCGTAAAAAAGTGTCGCAATGTGTATTTTGGATGTTTTTTGCATCAGTCTGAGAGAAGATCAATGGACGCAAAGAAGCACAAAAACCTCAAACTTGAAATATTCTTTTTGCCTGTAGTGTCTCCCCTTGATGGATTGCTTTGTTGCTGAAATGTGCTGATTAAATTAAGCTGCCTTGACATGAGTTATATGGACATCATGATGCGTTAGCATGACGCGTGCACCATGTAAAATGCACCACGTCGTTATAACGGATAGACTTTGCTTTTTTCACATCAGGAATTATAATTATTTGTAATACTCATCTCTGTTGGTTTTGTCTGCAGCAGTAGTTGCACGTTGTGGTAAGTTTTGTCCAGCAGGGGAAGCTGCTGCTGCTGCTGCTGCTGCAAGAAACACATACAACATATAAAAGGTATAAAAGAGGTTAATGTGAAGGGATGATGCAGCTCTTCTCTTTCAGTAGAGTCATATTTTATTCTTGGCTGCAAAAATGGAGAATTAAAGTTGTCTTTTCTCCACATGAACCCTCCTGTTTTCCCAGTTTTCTAAGTTTCTATGTCAGAAACATGACTTTCTAGTCAATCATAAATTTCCATTAATACCAATTGATGATCACTACTTTTATGGTCTGCCAGGGGGGAAATCTGTGATCATCCATAATCACATGTTTCTCTGACCTTAACTATTAGTCAAAATAATTCCTAATCGCTGCATATTTTACTTGAAAATTAGGTGTAATTTCATGTAAATGAGATGTATTCACCATCAATTCTATCATGAAGTGTAAAACTAGTGGTAATAAGTCATAAAGTTGGCCAAAAAAATGTTACACAGAATTGGGTGATCATTTATAGGCTACGATATATATATATATATCTATATATATATATATAAGACAATACGAGGGTTAAATATGTTAAAATCTGCAAACTTGCAGATGACAGAGATATATTCCAAATGTACCTTAGAACAGAATTCAGTGTGCAGTTTAATAGGAACTAGTTGCTCAAACTAAATCAGTCCATTGTAACAGTCCTGTCATAAACCCTTCTTCATTATAACCTTCAGTTTGGGCTGTTCTTCTGACACCACGAAAGGTTTTTAGAGATACGAGGTTCTGACAGGACAGCCACGCTACAAACATATGATGGTTTTATAGAACACGATGCAATGCGGTAGATTAAACTATACCCAAAAGTACATTAATGAATTAAAATGAGCACAACCATGAACATCTACAGCAGGAAAATACAACACACACACACATTACTGCGGACAGGGAACATTATCCTGCACAATGAGAACCTTTTTCATACTTTAAGTACATTTTGTCCACCGCCTCACATCAGAGGAAAAGGGCTCCCTTTAAAAAGAGGATACGACCTCGCAGCCTTTTCTTCCGGACTCCAAAACTGGACCACTGGCCAACCGTTGAGCCTCATTCAGCCTGAAAACCTGTTAGGTTGGATTAGGTTATGTGAATGTTTCAGCAATTAAATAAATAAATGAAATAAAGCCTTTTCCCTTTCTTGTAAAATGGTTGCTCATTAGATTACTTTTTTTTTTTTTTTTTTTTTAAATATATTATACGTTTTAAAAATTCTAATGTTATTTTATTCTGAAAATATTTAAAAGTTTTTCTTTATTAAACTTTATTTTTTTTTTGTAATTTTATAAAAGGTTTTCTTGATGTATGACTTTAAATGTTACTCCCTTTATTCCAACAATATCACAGTTATTTTCTTGAAAATTTATAAAAACTTTCTGCATTAAAAATGAAAAAAGGAAAATGGTGTTGAAATTAAGAATTAAACTTCTAAAAATTCTTGTCTTTACTCTCAAAAGTATTTAAACTTTAAATATTGTATTCTGTAACAACTTTTTCTAATGTAACTCACATCTGGAAATACTTTTTCTCGTGTAATAATATCTATCTAATATCTAATATATATATAAGTATAATATCTTATTTAATTTGATTAATATTTCATGGATGTTGTGTATTGACTTTCTGAAAAGTCGTGTCTAAAAACCCAAACGTGTGAGACTTTTTATGACTGTTGTATGATGATGTAATTAAATAAGGTGGAGCCTGATGATGTCATGCGTTCACCAGGAAGGAGGCGGAGCTTCAGCGCGTCGAGAGGACTCGTCCGTTTGACGTTCTCTTCTTCTTCTTCTTCTTCTTCTTCTTCTTCTTCTTCTTCTTCTTCCCGTCCGACGTGAAGCTGCGTCACAAACAACCTGCTCGGGAAGTTGTTGTTTTTTTCAAAACTTTTAATAACTTTCCGCTCGACATCTTTTGAAAACGACAACAAGCTAAAACATTACAAAAATGCTAGAATAAAATCCAAGGACATTTACTCAAAACGTTTCTGTCTAAACACACGTTCCTGTAAGAATACCCCCCCCCCCCCCTTATTTAAGCTGACTGACTCTAACCTTTCAGTCTTACACTTGACACAACACTACACCCGACCTCGTCACCGTCAGCCGATATTAAAACGAGCTCCGCTACGTCTGAACACCAACATCGTATATTTACACATCAAAACTGATATTGATATTGATCGATCACCCACAACACTCTTCACCTAACCAACAAATGCAGAGTTCATGTCTATTAGAATAACGAAGGAAACGTCATCTTTGTGGACGCTCAGCACACGACAACACAAACACATCTGGACACACATCTGCTTCCTGGAGTCTAAAAAAAAAAAAAAAAAAAGCAGGGGATCTCTCGACGAAACCAATCACAAGAGTCTGTAAAAAAAAAAAAGATCTTTTTTTACCAATGATCTCAGAATAATCAGTTAACTCTCGCCGTAAAACCCGTCCGGACAGCCCTGCAACAGGACTTGGTCCAGTCTGGGGGGTGGGGGGGGGCTTCAGAGGGACGTCCTCCAGGCTGTGCATCGGGCTCCCCCGGACACGGCGACAGCCCCGCTGAGTTGGGCGCGATCATGCCGGCAGCGGGGCCATGGCTCCGCGGCGTTGTTGTTCGTTTGGGCGAGGGCGGGGGGGGCGGCAGCGTGGCGGAGAGTCCGGTCAGCGGCGGCGGGAGGACCATGGAGTTCCGCTTGATGGGGGGGTCGTCCTCGCACTCGGCCTCGTCGATCAGGGGGATGTGGTTCACCGAGTCCTCCATGCGGAACTCAGGGTGGCTCATGAAGCTGTGGATGGAGCTGCGGGACTGCTCTCCAGACCTTCGTAGGGGACACGCTGTCTCTGAAGGCGTTCACTCAACGGATCTGAAAGACGAGGGGGGGGAGGGGGGGGGGGAAGTCCCGCTCAGGGTTTAATGTGTCTTCTGTCTTGGTCTTATTCTCAACTGAGTCCGTTCTGGATCATAACACCCTAACCCGCTCTGATACGATCGTATGTCGACGTAGAGGCTGCTGACGGGTTTTTGCCGGTGGTTTTTCCTTCGTACTTTTTAAAGTCTCCGAGCTGCTCAGCATAAAAGCTCTTAATGCGTAATCATACTTGAGTATGGGACGAGTGTTGTTTTACGCCTCCTCGCATCACTCGTGCTTTACAGGTACTGCAAATAGCAAGTTTGTTGTCCTTTTTATATATCTCGAAATACCTCCACACAGCAGACATGTTGAGTTTAAGTTGGCTGGCGCTCATAAAAAATGAAGCCCGTATCCGCCTGTGATAGGTTCCCCTCTCAAATGTAAAGGGTTCTCCCTTAGCCCACGCTAAACGCTTCATGAAAGTAAGAGTAAGGAGTAAGAAAGTCCGTTCTCTTTACCCTGATCTGTGAAATTGACGTTTGTCCTCAGGACAGACCACTGGATAACCAGCCACTGCTGATAGTTCTCTTAAATTTCCATTAAGGATTATATATTATTATTATTATTATTATTATTATTATTATTATTATTATTATTATATTAGAAGAAGATCGCTCTGCCACTGGCTACAATTAACCAAGTGGAGTATGTTTTTTTAAACTTCCTGTTCACTTTTGTATGGACGCAGAAACAAAAGATTTATGTAAAAGTGACGTCTATGCGGAAAGATTTTGGAGGCTTAAGCGGCTTGTCATGACGTTTTATTTTTTTTTGCTAAGATTAGTTTCTTTATGATTTTTTGGGGGCTTTTCCACTTTTAAATGGACAGGACACCTAGGTGAAAAAGGGGAGAGACATAGAGGGGAAGACATTTCCTTGGAGGAAGCGTACCTGCGTGGAGATGCGGTTGAGGCCGCGGCACCACAGCACCTGGCCTCTTTTCAGCTCCATCTCAGCGTGGTCGATCTCGTCCTGGTCCTCCATCTCCTCCATCTCCGCCTCAGGGATCTCCTCCTGCTGCGTGCCGTGACCCGCCGTCTTAAGGAACCGCAGCCAGCGTGTGGGGACGCTGGACACCAGCTGAGAGGGGGGACCGACACAAACGTTACACCCCAGTCACACACACAGCACAGCGGCACTTCCTGTTCCCTCAACATGGTTCTGACAGTTTCTATTGTCTACTAGTGAGATCCAGGGCGTTGTTTATATTTGTGTCCCCTGTTTTATCCGTGTATTTGATCCCATTTTAATAAGAGCGCCGTGTATTAATTCACTGTTGATGTAAACTCTCTCCCCTCGCTCCTAGTTTTCTGTTTTTTAAGTCCCGTTTCAGTGGAATTATGCTCATCCAGCTGTTGGAAGGCTTTTTGGGTGAAACCTTTGGAGACGTGTTGAGGTGCATTTACAGATCTTTAGTTCAAAACCAGCTGCAAAGAGTCTGGATCAACGGAAGTACATTTTCCAGGATAAAGCCCCGGCATCCCGTTGTGTGTTGCTCTTCTCAAAATCCCTTCACCACGGTAAAACATTACAACAAACTTCGAGGTAGCTACATGCTACAAGTAAATCTGGCAGGGAATTATTGTCAAGATTAACAAAGAATGTGTTTACGGCATTTCCTCTAACGGGACGTTTTGGGACGGATTGGTTGGATTGCTGTGGACAAATACACGGCGATACACTAGTAAGAGCAAATGAGGTTTCACCATGTACCCAGCTAATTTAAGGTCATGTTACTGTATTGTGTCAACAGTTAACTTCATTTAATTTTGCATGTGGTGTTTTCTGTTGCAGGGTGTAAATGTTCCACCAAACCAAGTTCCTTCCTAGATTTTACAGAGCCATCGTAGCCAAGACAACCGAGATTTGGCTCAAAGAAATGCAACCAACCCAGATGTTTTTTTCTCCTATCCCACAATGCATCTGTGGTGTAGCCACAGTGCAGTGGAGTAAAGTCTGGCAATGCGAGCCTATTAAATCACAACGTCCCCAGTTCAAGTCTGGCTATTAACCTTTGAAGTAGGTCACCCCCATCTCCCTTCATTTCCTGTCTATAATGGTACACGGCGTCTCACCTGTCCCCACAGGAGGCTGCCGAGACCCAGGAAGACACACCACAGCCACTGGTCGATGCTCAGCTGCACACAGCTGAACGGTTTACCACCAAACTGCACGATGACGATCTGCAGGGGGAAAGAGAGAGACAACATCATACAGGGGACTCTTTTACCTCTCTTTTCCACTGTAAATTATTAGAGACCCCTCCCCTCCATTACACAGCGAATTGGATCTCCTACTTTAAGGAGCACATAGAAACATCTTTAAGAAATCCTTCATCCCCAATGCTGTGAAAGGTGCTAAATAACACTGGGAACTGTACTTAAAAATGGAATGTAGGGCGAGGCAGACGTCCGTGTTGCAGGTTTTATGCACAGCATTATGGATGTGAAACCGAAAGCGCAACACACTGTCACGCTGTGAGAAGGCACAATCGCGACACACCCCTTCCAACTCCCAGTGTTATCCTTCCCGCCCAGATCACATCACAAGTTGCGTTTTAAGCTCCTTTTTTGCTGCTTGTGGAGAGCTACGTGACACATGAAACTATATTGATGAGGACCAGCGAGTTAAATCGGCCGTCCGAGAGTAGCCCCACACCAGGCAGACACACAGCTGACCACCTGCAGGTGGAGGCGCTGGAGACGGGCTCGGACACACACACACACCGCGGGCCGCTGTGTCAGTCCCGCAAGCGGTTTCAGGAAAGTGGCTCCATGTGTCCAACAATTCACAGAACATCACATACGAAGGTCAGAAAGTGAGCCAGAGCCTCCTGCACAGGTGAAATGAGACTCCATTTCCTGCGCTGTCTTTTGGAAAGCTGGCCGCCAAAAATCGCACCTTACTAGTTAATTAATTAGCCTGTGTGAAACGCTTCAGAAGGTAGTGGCTTGTGTCTGGTGTGTGCGCCAGTGTTTACGCGTTTGTGTGTCGGCCTGCCCACATATTTGGGTTTGGTGTATTGTTGATCTGTTTATTTACTTTGTAAAGTCACTTTTTATGAAATGTATTTTTTTTTTTTCCCGTCTTGCCGTCTTGGCTATGTACGGTTTGTAATGTCCGGTTTCTCTTGTATTCTTAGACTTAGATTTAGACTTAGACTTGTCTTTATTAATCTTTTTGGGATGACTCCCTCCAGGAAATTTAAAATTCCAGCAGCAGTTTTAGCAAGAAAAAAGAAATAAAAGATAGATAAAAAGTAGTATAAAGTAAACAGTATAAAGACAACAAAATAACAATAATAATAACAATAAGACTATTCGTCAAATAAACAAAGAAAAGACCATAAATTAATATTAAAGTGTCAGTGTTGAGTCCAGTGTTAAAGTGATAAGTGATAAGTGACCAGGTGTGAATTTAAGTCCAAGTGTGTATATATGTATGTCTGTATGTGTACGGTATGTATGAATGAATATATGAATATATGTATGTATGTATGTATGTATGTATGTATGTATGTATGTATGTATGTATGTATGTATGTATGTATGTATGTATTTCCTCCTCCCCCCTAGTGAGGAGTTGTACAGTCTGATGGCATGAGGGACAAAGGAGTCCTTGAGTCTGTTGGTCCGACACTTGGAAAGGAGCATTGGTGAAAAGCTCGTGGGTGGGCTTATAAAAGGTAAGCAGCCTTCCACTGATCCGGCTCCTCTGGGTGCTGATGACGGTGAAACCGAAGACGTATGTTCACATCTGTGGACAGTAAAGTTTTTCGTATTTGTAAACCCGACCCGGTGAAGCGACTGCCTCGGCCCCTCGCAGGTTACCTGTATGATGAAGGTTCCCAGGACGATGGAGCAGAAGATGGGGTTGTTGAAGACGCCCTCGAAGACGTTCCTCTCGCCGTGAATCTTGCGGGCGTTGAGCTCGTTAAAGATCTGCATCAGGACAAACGTGTTGAACACCATGGTGTAGTGCTCCGAGGACGGGGCATGGAGCGGGGCGTTCCTGCCACTGTCGAGGTTGAACAACTTCTCGCCTGCGAGAGGGAGAGTCGAAGAAAGCAGGGGAAGAAATCAACTGCATCTCTTCACTGGGGCTGCAACGGACCGTTTGATTATTGTCTTGATGAATAGATAAATGTCAGAAAACTGTGAAAAAAAGGTTGATTTCCCAAAGCCCAAGATGACATCCTCAAATGTCTTGTTTTATCCTCAAATCAAAAGATATTCAGTTTACTGTCACAGAGTTGTGAACAAAACCATTATGTACAATAAGTACTCATTGCAATAATTTATCAGGTACATGTGCAATATCTGCCATTTATTCACTGCTGCTGTTTATATTCACACTGTACTTTATGTTGACACAGCAATAACATAGCATTTGTACAATCTATTGTTTTAGCAACAATCTTTTTAACCAATCTTATATTTTAACATAATGTCACTTTACTTGTACTTAACCTTTTTATTTCTTGGACTGTAGCTTTGTTACGTTTATACACTTACTGACTAGCTTTTTTTTTACTCTTCTTTTTTACCTTGAATCTGACTGGGAGAAACAGCAACTTGAAAGTATTCTCAATCCGATGATTCAGAAACAAGAAAATATTCACATTTAAGAAGCTGGAATCAGAGAATTTTTACTCTTCTTAGATTGATTATGAAAATACTTTGCCGCTCTTTTCTCCATGCTTTTTGATCAAAATCCCATTCATTAACACACCAATAATGACTTAATGATTATTTTAAGTGCTTCGTAGGATATCTTTTGACATTTTCACAAGTTAGGGGACGCTGTGGTGCCTTCACTGACCTACAAAGAGCAGGGTGAAGATAACAGTCAGTTGGTAGACGGCGTGTCCTAGGATGTTCTTCATCATGGTGCGGGATATGAGCGGCTTGTCGCGGCCGTACGGGCTCCTGAGCAGCAGCGCCTCGGTGGGCGGCTCGGTGGCGAGAGCCAGTGACGCAAAGGTGTCCATGATGAGGTTGACCCACAACATCTGCACAGCTTTCAGAGGAGAGTCCTGGAAACAAACAGACCGAAAACAAACAAACAAACAGACAGACAGACAGACAGACAGACAGACAGACAGACAGACAGACAGACAGACAGACAGACAGACAGACAGACAGACAGACACACACACACACACACACACACACACACACACACACACACACACACACACACACACACACACACACACACACACACACACACACACACACACACACACACACACACACACACACACACACACACACACACACACACACACACACACACACACACACACACACACACACACACACACACACACTGTCAGCAGAGAAGCCACGAGCGGCATATATCTGGACTAACTTTTTAACGTCATTTTAAAACCCCCATCTTCACACTAAACATTATCTTCAAAATGTAGTCCTTGACGAGTCTATAGAGTTTATATAAGTTTTATTATTGACAGTATTTGATTTTAGAGGTAATACTGGTTGTATGTCATTTTATGTGCTTTATCTGTTGTGTTAAAAAAGAAGAAAAATACTTCTCATTTAAAAGACATTTTCTCAGTCTGGTGAAGCTCATGGGTCATTTCTTGGAGAGTCCCTGTATTCTAACCTTCATAGTAAAAGCATTGAAACAGCCCAGGATACATGTGATGTGACTGCAACTGCTTTTCAAAATAAGGTGTTAACAAAAATATACACAAAATACATATAAGGAAAAAGATTAATTGGATTTTATCCACAGGAAGTGTAAATCATGTTAATTCTCAAGCTAATAAAGATACTTTGACTCTGTCCTGTATAAATTAAAAAACAAAATCCACTATCATGGATATATTCCTTGATTTTGGGCGGCTAGAAAAAAATATCCTGACAATTACTAAATTAAAGACATTCAAAACTCAGACCATGAACACATTTAAATCGAGCATTTCCAATAGATCAATTTGGAGGATCAACAAAATTGTCTCACATTGGTGCACCTTGATCAGCTACATTTCTAAATAGTCAAGATGCTGCTAAGACATATTTCTCCATAATTTCTGACAATGAATGATATGTTTGAGTTCAGGCCATCAGACTCAAAATTAAGCTTTTCTACCGTATCAATTTGGAGAATTGCCAAAATGTAGTATTTCCAGTAGGTGAGACTGCATCTGAGAAGGACACTCTTGTCTTGTGTGCAATATGTGAACAAGGGCAGCTTCCGACACTGTCCGCACCTAATTTGTCAGCCATTGGCTGGGTACCAAACTTTGTTCCTATTTTAGGCACATTCCCAATTGCCTTAATAGTATCGAGTATCAAAAATGTCTTGTCTTTCAATACCATATTTGAACACTAAAGAAGTAAATCTCATCAGCATCAATTGAGATTTGTACCGTAATGCGTGTAATGTTAAAATGTATTTTGTTCAAATAGATTTTATCAACAGCTGCCAACTGGACTGGACTAGACTGTCAGGCCCCTGTTATTTTGTCCACCCCTAATGTAGGCGGCAGCAGCGGCGTCCGGCGGCTCTGACCTGCGTGATGCAGGCTCCGGTGAAGGCCACGATGACGGCGACGACATTGACGGTGAGCTGGAACTGCAGGAACTTGGAGATGCTGTCGTAGACGTTCCTGCCCCACATCACGGCCTTCACGATGCTGCTGAAGTTATCGTCCGTCAGGATGATGTCAGACGCCTCCTTCGCCACGTCCGTCCCGGCAATGCCCTGCAGAACACAGCACATAGGTCAGCTCACATACACCTTGCACTGAACTGTTGGAGACACCCTCTCTATATAGCAGCATAGAGTAAAAAAAACAACACACACACACACACACACACACACACACACACTTTAAAAAAAATAGTAATATCCAACCTTTTAAGGACACCAATGTTCTTTGTGGATGAATAATGCATTGCATATAAATAAATAAATAAATGTTCTTCCTTAAAATACAGGGGGCATAAGTATACACACCCCTATGTTAAATTCCCATAGAAGCAGGCAGATTTTAAAGACCAGTTATTTCCTGGATCAGGATACTATACATCCTGATAAAGTTCCCTTGGCCTTTGGAATTAAAACAACCCCTGAACATCACATCATCATCACATTCCCTTCACCATACCTAGAGATTGGCATGGTGTTATTTCACCCTAATAGCTGGTTTGATTTGCATTGAGAGATGATGTCTCTATGTGTGGTGAAGGGTATGTGATGATGATGATGATGATGGGGGGGGGGGAGAGAAAATGCATAGATCCATGAAAAGAACTGGCCTTTAAAAATAACAATCTGCCTGCTTCTATGGGAATTTAACGTAGGGGCATGTATACTTATGCCCCCTGTATTTTAAGGAAGAACATGTATTTATTTATTTACAATACATTATTCATTCAAATTTGTGTCCTTAAAAAGGTTGGATTTTCCTAAATTGTATTGATTAAGGCATTAAGCTCAATATCCAAAAGATTTTTTTTATTCCCCTTTTAACTGTTGCATGGGTGTGTAAACTTTCTCACTGTACACACACACACACACACACACACACACACACACACACACACACACACACACACACACACACACACACACACACACACACACACACACACACACACACACACACACACACACACACACACACACACAGTTCTGGATAAATAGCAAAGAAAAGTAAACAGCAGTTACTGCACAGAGTACGATTGCACTGATTGTAAGGAACGTGTTGACAGTCCTTTTGCCGCCTGGTTGCTCTGGATCAGAACATGATAGAAACATCAAAAACGCTTAAATTTCCTGAAGGGGCGGGGGCACAGCAGAGGACAACAGGAAATTCAACAATCATCAGGACATTAGTTTTGTTTCTTTTCTTTTTACTTGAAAATGCAAAAATTGCTTACTTAAAAAAATCATCATCACAACTATTAACGCACTGATAACTGTATTTTCAGTTTTATAAATCAAGTCATAAGTGTTACAAAGTTAGCTAGAAGCATGAATGAAAATCCTTACCATGGCGAAGCCAACGTCCGCTTTCTTGAGGGCGGGGCCGTCGTTGGTGCCGTCCCCGGTTACCGCGACAACCTGCCTTTTCTCCAGCACGGTGCTGTCGATGATACCTGAGATGACGACACACAGCGGAGACACACGTACGAACTAAAGAGGATGAAGATGAGTCCGGACTCTGACCGCCTTTAATGTACGCTTTTTCTCCCCACTGTGTTTTATTCTGTTTTGATTAGGGGTGTCGCCGACTAAGAAACATGTGAGTCACATGTTGAGTTACCACATTAAAATATACCAAAAACAATCCACTAGGTGGCTGGCTGTAAATGTTCACATGCATGAAAACAAAAAAACTGTTCACTACACTCAGGTGTTTCCAATTAGCCTACAGAAAAGGGGAAATTGTTTGTCTGGGAACCCTGAAGAAGGCTGTCTGTGCCGCTACACAGTTGGGTTGCTTCTCCATTATGTCTTTAAAATTTTCTATTGTGAAATAGCCAGTAAAATAAAGGCTTTTTAAATCATTTAGAAGAAGAAGGCCTTGGATTTTCGTTTTTTTTTCTATGCTCTAATGAATTCCCGACCCCAAAGACCACCTTGAACTTCCTGAGCACCTTGGACTTTTTTGTCTTTCCATTATAACAGAAGTACAAAGAGGCGTTGCTATAAAGAGGATACACCGCCTCGTCTTATCACATTGGTGTAAACTGGCAGGTTTCAGAACGTTGCAGACTGGCAAGCATTGAATATTTGGGGTCACCCCTAGTTTTTATGTCTTTGTTTTGATTTTATATCAGGGTTGTCTCTGACTCTCTATATATGATCACATTTTCTTTTACTCACTCTTAATTATGTCATCTAATCATGGATGTTTACATGCAAGAAAAGCACTTTAAATGTACAAATTGTGGTTTACAAAATACATCTTTCCTATGTCTTACCTGTCTTAGTCCCCAGCCTGTTTAACCCCTATGTCTGTCTGTCTGTCTCCCCCTGCCCTTTTTGACCTGTTAGAGTTTTTCTAACCTTTGACCAGGGTGTGTTTGTCCGTTGGAGATGATCTGGCGAGGACTCTCAGCTTTGGCCAAATCTTATCAATACGCTCCTGCTCAATCTGCACAGAAAGAGAGAGAAGTATTAGTATAAGAAGTATATAAATGTGAAGTATTAGTTGCAACACCATCACTTCAATCAGTTTAGCAGACTAAACTGCGGCTAGTGTCCCCTAAAGCAGTGGTGAGTACAGAGAGGGTTCATAAGAGAATCAAAAGGGGCTGCGAGAACCAGGGCAGGAAATAAGTCCACAATTTTTTTAACTTACTGTTATATTTCATCTACATTAAGGATCCCGCACCCAGTCTTCAAAGTTTCTGTGTGAGTTGCACCTGTTAGGTCTTATTATTTTCTTGGAGCAGGAAATAAGAAAATAAAAAGTCTACCAGGGAAAATAACTCACTTTTATCAAACGGCTAAAAAGAGGCTGCAGTGTTTATTACAACCACAATATGAACATACTACATCCTGATAATTAAACTTTTATTAAAGTCTTGCCAGCAGGAGCTAAAATTGTTAAAGTTGACCTGAAGGAGCAGCCAGAAGAAATGTCATGGGGACATTAAATCTATAACGCTAGATTCAGATTAGATAGTTTAAAACAGACACTGCTGTCTTCTGGTCCGTTCTGTTTGTCTGACCTCTCCCTGCTCGTTGCGGATCCGCCGGTTGAACTCTTTGCCCTCCATACACAGGAAGTCGTCTCCAGGGTGCAGGATTCCACATTTTATGGCGATGGCCCGGGCAGTGTTGATGTTGTCTCCGGTCACCATGCGGACAGTTATCCCGGCCCGCTGGCACTTTCTGATGGCTTCCGGTACCTGATGAGAACATCAAAAGAAAAGAAAATATGTAAATGAAGAAATTGTAACATTATTTGTCAGAATTGTTTCTTTTAATATTCTCACACTTCAGTAAGCGTTCCCAAAACACCTCTATCCAACTGAATGTCTCTGTCTGACCTCCATCTCAGACGGTCAGACTTCATTTACTTTAGGATGCTTAAATAAAATGCAGGCCATGATTTTACATGTGAAAAAGCCTTTCAGTACTTTTAGATTAAACATGGAAGAGTCTAAAAAATTAAGAACAGAAGAGAGTGTTTCAGGGAGCTCCTCTTCAGGCGCTCAGTGAGTAGTGAATCACAATGTGTATTTTTACTCCGATTGGCTGGTTGCCTCCGTGTGTCTCTTTGTAAAGACAGGGCTGACGTACCTCAGGTCGTACGGGATCCTCGATGCCAACCACGCCGATGCAGGTGAGGTTGGTGAGGATGTGGGCCTCATCATCCCAGTCAGGCTCTCCGTCAGCGACAGGGAAGTCTCTGTAGGCCAGGCAGATGGTTCTGAGGCCCTCCGACGCCATCGGCTCAATCACCTTCCTCACCAGGTCATCTCGGTCCCGAGGTTTGAAGCTTTTGGCTTGGCCGGGCCCCATCACAATCTTAGAGCACCTGGAACCACAGAAAACAAGAATTATAATACATTTCTTTTATATACCGCTTTAAAAAAAAAAAAGGTACAAAAAGGCGACAACAACAAGATCAGTATGAAAACAACAACTAGCGATAAATATTAAAAAGGCGCAGCAAAACAGCATGGACACAAATGGAAACAGCTATGTTGGTTACAGGTTACAAACAGCTTTAAACAGATGTTGACGTTAGCAAGTGATGTGGAAAGTCTGACGTGTTGGGGGAAAGAGTTCCAGAGGGAAAGGCCCTGTCCCCCCAGGTTTGGTGCTTTGGGCGGGTAAGAGGGGAAAAGGGTAATTTATTAACAGAGCTGTGTGAGCAGCAGTGAACCTACTTTCTGAGCAGGATCTCAGAAGCCCCCTTGCTGTACATTCGGTAGCTACCATCGGGGTTCTTTAGCACCGTGCTCATGGATTTCCTCACAGAGTTGAAGGTGTAGACCTTGAACAGTTTCTCTTCTGGTATTTCGTTGCGAATGGTCTGGTAGTCTCGGCGCAAGTCGAGGGTGAATCCCAGTAAGGCACATTCAGTCTTGTTTCCCACCTGGCGAGCCAGCCCACCCTCCTTCTCTGGCGGCTGCAGGAAGCAGCAGCAGACAGGATGTTAATTAACACAACAAGTTTTTGATTTTAATGACAAATCAGCAAATCAGGTGTGGGGATTAACCTTGGAAATGCAGCAGCACATGACAATTACATTAATCTAACTACGGTTCTCCTTGACTAAAGAAATTCTTAGTCAACTACACTCATATGAGAGGAGAGGAAACTCTGAAAGCTGAACGTGTTGGTATCCCGTATGTGCTGTGATCTGTGTTGTGGATCCAGGAGACAGTGATCAGATGAGTCCTGAGCTGCTGTGACAGCTCTCCAAACTAACCGGCTCTCTCAGCCAAATGCTTAACTCACAGAGCTTTCAGAATGGACGCCTATTTTTACAGCTCACCATAATCTTGCTGGTGTAGGCGCAGTTGACCCCGATGCCCTGGACTAAAAGGTCCAGGACCATGGCAGGGATCAGGTCCGGCTCCGGCAACTTTTTGTAGTAGCGACTTGCGATGTAAGTCTGCACCACCGTCATGCGGTTCATAGTGAGCGTGCCCGTCTTGTCGGAGCAGATGGCCGTGGCATTGCCCATCGTCTCACATGCGTCCAGGTGGCGGACCAGGTTG
>NC_045740.1:17345139-17346092 GCF_008692095.1 Etheostoma spectabile
TCATTTTCTGAAAAAAAAAAAAAAAGGCAAATAGTGTTATTGAGTCTGAGATCTTCATTCAAAATTAACTAAAAGAATGAACAGCGTTTGCTTCGTAATTGTCTGGAAGGCCTGAAAGGGGTCCATCAGTACTTTTCTGTGGGGGTCATTGCTCTAACCAAGGGGGTGAAAAAATTATATTAAAAATACATTAGAACTGTTATTTGACATAGAACCAATGTCAGTTTCAATAACACTAAACTAATGTCCAAAACAGAATAAGATCAAGAGAACATGATCTGACTGCTGCAGACAGACTGCATGTGTTCAGAGTGACAGGCTGTGTAATGATGTATATACAAACAGACCTTGACTGAATAGGCCAGGGAGATGGTGACGGCCAGAGGGAGACCTTCGGGCACGGCCACCACCAGCACCGTCACACCGATGATGAAGAACTTGACAAAGAACTGCACGTAGATGGGCAGACACTCGTTGGTGAAGTGGACCCCCTGAATCACGAAGGTATCGATTAGGAAGCGAGTGATGAGGATGAGAACAGTGAGAGACGACATGAACAGACCTGAAGAAAGAGAGAGCGAGAGAGAGAGACATAGTAAGTTTAGTTCCGCTATAAACCTGATCACAGAATAGAATATACTTTATTGCCCACAAGGAGAAATTTTTGGTGCTACAGTTGGCAGAGAAACCATCCTAAGAATCAACATAAAATCTACATAAAACATCTTAGGACACGAAGAAAGGACACATGACAATATGTGCAGACAATACTACATCTTAAAAAGTGTCTATAAAAATGAAACTGCTATGTGCAAAAATGCTGGTGTATTTATTGCAATTTGCACTGTTACACGTGTTGCACACATTTAAGAGTAGGCTTAAAACTTTCTTCTTTAATAAAGCTTATGGTTAGGGCTGGCTCAGGAGAGTCCTGAACCATCCCTTAGTTACGC
>NC_045740.1:17346102-17346209 GCF_008692095.1 Etheostoma spectabile
CTAGACTGCTGGGGGACTTCCCATGATGCACTGAGCACCTCTCTCTCCTCCTCCTCCCCATCTGTATGCAACCTCAATCCATTAATGCATGTTACTAACTCGACTTC
>NC_045740.1:17346219-17346333 GCF_008692095.1 Etheostoma spectabile
CCCGGAGTCTTGTGCTCTCTCGCCCCTCTTCTCTCTCCTCCTACCGCTTCCTGCAGGTGTTTCTGGCTCTGGATCTGTGGAGTCTGGAGCTGTGGTTGGAGTCACCTGCTGCCT
>NC_045740.1:17346343-17346543 GCF_008692095.1 Etheostoma spectabile
TGCTCGACACCCTCTGCCACAATTCTCCATGTCTCTCTCTCCGTCTCTTTCTCTCACCCCCAACCGGTCGAGGCAGATGCCCCCCCCACCCTAAGCCTTGGTTCTGCTTGAGGTTTCTGCCTTTTTAAAAATAAGTTTTTCCTTGCCTCTGTCGTCTAGTGCTTGCTGTTGGTGGGAATTGTTGGGTTTCTGTAAATAAC
>NC_045740.1:17346553-17349232 GCF_008692095.1 Etheostoma spectabile
AGAGTACGGTCTAGACCTGCTCTTTATGGAAAGCGCACTGAGATAACTGTTGTTGTGATTGTGATGTTGTAAAAAAACTCAGTACCTATACATGCACTAAATGGAGTAGGACAGAGATATTATTGTAGCGTTCTTCACCAACTTTCATACAGACAGGAGAAGGACATCACTGTTTTACCACACTCTCACAAAGTAGCAATTATGATGCCTTGTGGTAGTTTGAAGCAACAGATTGTAGCACTATGCCCAGGGACAAATTTCCCCTTGAACTTCTGCCGAAAAGAAGTCAAAACTGTATCTTTTGATAAGCTAATTTTATTAACTCCTGAAGCCCAGTTCAGACCAAAGATTGGATTTAGAGTTAAAACTTGCAACTACTTGCGATGTACCTACCTGCAACGATCTAAAACCTGCCACTTTATACCAATGCGACTAGATGAGCTGGTGCATCTTTTCCATAGCAACGACTCTTTGTACTTCCGTTCTAACTTCTGACTTTCAGGCTTTTTTGTAGCTGGATTTATCATTTGTTGCGTCTTAAAATATGAATGTAGATAAAGATAGTGAGATCCTTGCAACAGTTGAATTTTGTAGTAGTGATAAAATGTAGAAAAGCCTTTTATTTTTCTGATTAACTGCTTTGTTCTAACACCGCTCCCTCTATTCAAGTCAGTCTCAAGCTTGCGCGACCATATACTGTGCCTGCAGGCGGTCGTCGAGGCTCAAACCAAAACTGCCATTTTGACCAGTTGACAGTGTGTAACTGACTTGGCCAGCTGACTTCACTATTGGCTGTTAAAACATGCGACATCCCTTACATTCTGAAAACCAGCCACTTGACAACCTGTCGCAGGTGACGCCATCAGCTAGGCTGAGTTGAGCTGAGGAGGGCCAGTTCAGACCACCTTTTCCCAGCAGTGTTTTAAAACGGTTTCATTTCATCCTGAATCTTTGGTCCAAACCGGACTTAACAAGTCAGGACACCTCTAGAAATAAATATCAGCTCAGTTGATAAAATGCTTTTCCTACTAGTAGTGAAAGTAGGACTGAATATTTGTCACTGTAGAATCTTTGAAAAGTACAGACTGGTGTCCTACTATGAGATGCTTGATAAATAATGGCCCTGATCCAACAAAGGTCCAACAAGCTCAGCACACATCATGGAGTAAGTGGTAAGACACCACGGGGAGAACCGAACACAAAGTACTGAACAAGGTGGACAACATGTTTCCCGTTCTGAGTTAACAAATCTGTCATGTCCACCAGATGTGGCAGCTCCAGTGGATTGTATGATTGTTGAAAAGCACAGAAAAAAGTGGACTCCACTCAGCAGCAAGGTAGTGTTCAACACTCACATGATGTCTACATCACTGTGAAAATAACACTCTGTTCTTCCTTTATCTGAGTCTCTGCTCGTACCTGCTTTGCCGATCTGCACAGCCAGTTTGGTCAGCTTCCCCTGGAGGACCGACTTGTCCTTCTTTGGTAGTTTTTTCTTTGGTTCTCCGTCCTCGTTGAGCGGATGCATTTCCGTGGCTCCGTCCTTGTTTTTGCCTACAGAGGACACAGGAAGTTAGTAAAACATTCAGGTGTTTAGACACCACCTGTCAAAACTGCTGCTTCTGACATTTCAAGTCAAGTCAATTTTATTTCTAAGGGTCTGCCATACATCCTAAATTAAAGCTACTATTCAAATAACGTAAGAATAGTGTTTAATAATAACAACCAGTAAAAAAAAGGAAAAAAAAATTCAGAAAACTGCTTCTATTTTGCTGTTAATCTTTTTTCCTCCCAATTGCTGCTGTTGATAAAATCAACACTCCCGGTAGATATTTTTTAAATGAAAAGCCTGCAAGGAAAGGGATGGATTAATCCATTTTCAAGGATTTTAATGTGAAATGTGTTTAATGTAAAACCTTTGCAGGAAGAGTTGAGTTTCACTGACGGTCACCTAACAGCGATGGTAAAACTGGAAACGTAAAACCAACTGGAATCAATCAGTGAGTGACAGCAGAGTAAGTGTTAAACAGAGAAAAGTGGTGAGACTGACATGACTCTGCTGTTGTGCGGTTTACTGTTGCTCTGTGGAAATACATTACACTATACATTATACACTATACACTGTACATTATACTGCAAGACAACAGATAAACATGGAGGAAGTGTTTTGGAGCAAGTGTAAGGAGTTTGCATCAACAGCAAATTGAAACAGAAGCTGACTGCTGCCAAGGGAACAGGGAGGGTCCTTAATAAAATAGGATCTAGTATGCTTGTAAAACAGGTATGAATGCTAATTTACAGGGGTTTGCATAGGTGTAAACAGACATGCTACAGTTGAATAAAAATCATCTTTTGGTAATTGATATTAATGCATTAAATTAAAAAAAGTCCAACTTAAAAAAAAAAGCCCAAATCCAACAATTTTCTTTCTGAATTAATAATTTATCATAAATTAATAAATGTTCTTCCTTAAAATACAGGGGGGCATAAGTATACACATCCCTACTATGCATCCTGATAAAGTTCCCCTGGCCTTTGGAATTAAAATAGTCCCACATCATCACATACCCTTCACCATAGAGAGACGGGCATAGTTTTATTTCAGTTAGCCTGATAGCTGGATTGATTTGCATCGAGAATTGAGAGACATGATCTTATGGAAAGTTCCCCATGCCAATC